>NC_054553.1:27763356-27780288 GCF_017654505.1 Polyodon spathula
ATGTATCTAAAAGCTACACCAGAAGTCATTTCAAATCTGGTATGTGCCACTGCAACAGAACTGTTTTACGCATCTCACAAGAGCACCGTCACTAACAAGACCAAAACATGAGTATAAAAAGGCTTGTTAATGAAACCAGTGCACGCTTGCTGCCACCTTTTGTTGTTTAGTAACAGCCAGGCCTCTGGAAGCATGCAAAGGTTTGTCGTCACAGGCACTTTGAACAAAATGAACGAAAAGGTCATAGAAAAATCAATGGCAGCGCTTGAAAACCTCAGTGACGTAGAACGTGGTGACAACATTCAGCGAGGAAGTGAAGATGGTGTTCATTCTTTTAACGGACGGCTCATTCAGGCTGTCGTAGGTGGGAAGCACTTGCCTGGAATCAGACAAGCAAGCTTCAGCTAAAGATGACTGGCCATCCTGGTATGCTCTACGAACTGCGAGCAACGAAAAGCAAAACCGAGCACTCACGTGAGTTTAGATGTAAATCCATTAGGAATACTGTTCATTTTCCAGTTTTGTTAGGGTTTTATTTAAGTACATTATTTTTAAAAATCGCCTTCAGTGCATAATAAAACAGGACTAACAAGTCGCATTGGCGATAAATCAATCATTTAAAATGCTCACATGTACTGAATTCATTAATCAAAAGAAAACGTGATTAAATCCCCTACCAAGAACTTTATTTTAAAAAGCTGTATGTGATTTTTTTTTTTTAAATTGCTTGTTTTAAAAAAAAGAAAATGTGATTACTGTATTGATACCCCTGCCAGAACTTTATTTTAAAAAGCAAATGAATAAACCCAAAAGAAGAAAAAAAAAAAAACATTTAAAAAAAAAACGTGTCATTTTTGGAAACAAGCGACAAAAGTCACTATCTGTCAACGCAGCAAATTTTAAAAATTCCACCCAATTGAAAATTTACAGCTGCAACAGAGGATTAAACGTTTTAGATGCTTATAAAGTTTCTTTGGTGCTTAATGTTTTTGTTGAAAGATGATATGGCAAGATCCTGCCCTGCCACTCTGAAACAGCAGTAAAAACTGAGCTTTTAATAACAATACAGAAAGACAGGGGGCTGCTGCATGGAGTAGCTACACAGATTTGCAGTGGCCATCTATTGCATGTACTAATGGAAATTCAAAATGGGACAGCTTGTTGACAGAGTGTATACATTCATGTGTGCCTGTAACTTAAAACACTTTGATAATACTTCCTAGCTATGCTGCTAAGGGCTGTAGTGGTCTGACCAGCGTTTCACCCCACCAAGCTTGTTAAGGTACTTGAGACAGCTGCATCCAAGTGAAAACTCCTCGGTTTATTTATTTAAAATATTAATGCAAGAAACCCTCAGAGATGCAACATCTCACTTATAGGGGCTCCCTGCCCACAGTGGCTGAGAGATTACAAGAAAACACGATAAAAACAAAACGATGAATAACTTATGAGGTGAGGAACGAGTACCGAACAGGATTTCTTTGATCGCTTTTAAAAGCTTTTCAAACCTTGCTGGCTAGAAATGTCCGATGAGAAATACTAGTTGCAATGCATTAGAGAACTCGGAAATGGAGACATTAAACTTAATGGGAGTCGTTTTCTTTTTCTTTGCAGCCAATTAAAACATTTGATGTGTGCCTTTAGCGTTTCCATTTCCGCATCCAAACATCTGAAGGCACAAACCTCAAGGTTTATGTACAATACTTTAGGTAAGAGTTTAAATAATTTCCACGGCACGCTAACACAAATGAGATGCACGATTGGGTGGAGTTGGACGGGGAGGGGAGGGCTTTTCCTTCTCTGTTGTACTCAAGGAGATAAAGGACCATGCAACAAGGTCACATTAACTTCAGGCTCCCTGGGCGCCTCCAACATCTGATTATTTTAGATAAACGCCTGTATTTGAGACACGCGGCACGGCTGGCGTTGAAAGACTATGTGCACATTTGACTATACAAGAGCTCATCAGGTCCGCTATAGCAGACACAGCCCAGTAAGAAACTCAGGAGACTGGAGTGTACTTACGGCTGACATGCCACAGACAGGGATGCAGCGAAAGACATCTTCCCAGCGCACGCAACTGACCTGCTTCATCCACTGCCCATTGAAGAGGCCATGTTTGAAGGAGGGCAGCACCATCTGCATTTGAGGGAGAGCAGGACGATTACAGGTCATCCAGGGACAGGTCAAAACTCAGCACACCCCCTCGCTCCACAATCATGCAGTCAGGGACTAGGGGAGCACAAGATGAAGGGCACAGAGACCTGCTAGGAAATGTCAAGTCAAACTGGGGATCGGCTTTCTTTAATGCGTTTCTTCAGCCTTTTTTTATTTGATTTTTGTATAATTTTTTTCCCCCCCAAAGCAGATTTATTTTCCATAAATCTATTGTGTGAGCATCCCAAATATTGAACCTGAGCTTCAGCCATTTCAAAGGGCAAACTAAATCAATACATTAGTACCATCAGGAGCGTCTCCATCGAAAACTGCTGCAGTTTAAGCAGAATGGCTCTGTCTCGAAATTACAGCTTTTCTGTTTTTAAGACTAGAATTTTGTAAAACTGCTTTTCCTGTATTCACCCTTTCCAATGTGTCCCTAAAAAAAAAAAAATAAATAAATAAATAAATCAGCCTTTTAACATGGCATTTGCTACAGAGCCTGCCCCTTTAATGTTCACGCAAGCCATCACAACCCCAGCAGTCAGGAGCAGTCCCAATATGAGCATGCAAAGAGAAGGGTGACTGCCCTGCCCTGCCCTGCCACACCAAGATGGAACTTCGGGACACGGATCTGGTTTGTTTTCAGTTTGCTTACGGATGGCAGCAGAAGGCAGTCGCAATAATAGGCAGTGACTGAATGGCACCAGAGAAGCGCCACAGGTGCACTTTCTCCACCCAAGAGCCCTGGATAATCCCGAAACGGAGCGAAGACAACACTGTCTAGAAGGCAGCGGTGTAAAGAGGAAACACATCATTAACCTGAATGTTATGAACGGTGTTCCTGAGTGATGGTGCCTGCCATGGAGTCATCCTCTCCCTGGCACTGGCAGGCTTCCATGTAGAAGAGGTGAAAGAGCTTGAGATACCGTCCCTGCCCAATCAGAAGGACTTGAAAGGTCTGACTGGTCCTACCCTCTTCCTGTTTACTTTAGTAACCCTTTCCACTGCCCAGGCATCACGTTTTTTTTTTTTCTAATAAATGCACTTAATATTTAAATCAAATTTTCAGTCGCAGGGATGGAAATAAGACTCCCGTTGCATAGCAGTTTGATAGATTCCTCACCTGCCAGTTTAATATGACACCTGAGCTTGTTACCTATACACTGTGGCTAACCAAGCTGGTAGTAAAATCTGGAATGGGAGTAACTGCTATACAATAGGAGTCTAAATAACTTGTGGCCTCAATGAAGATCTTAAACTCCTCTAGTCCCAAGAACCAACAGGGTGAAGTACATTCAAGGTGAAGAAAATGTCTTAGAAATACAAATTTAAACCATGAAATATGAGGGGCAATCTGAACAATATAACTAATAAAAGGGCAGTAAGTTTTATTATAAAACCTTAGGGGTTACAAATTCAAGAGGCTAGTGCTGTCATTTACAATGGTTTTCATGGTGGAAGTAGTTGCATGCTTGACTAGGCAGATACTCACACAAACATGAAGAATGTGTAGAACATGAGGGCCGTGGCAGAGAAGGACTGGATTAACATCATGTTTCTCTGCAGACTCAGTGGCAGGACGATGAAGAGGGACACTGCAACGAGCAGGACCACACGGAATCCACTGGTCACCTGGAAGCAGCAGCAGGGGCAGTTAAAGCAACTGCAGCTAACAAAATGAATCCATAAACCTCAGCCGTTTTCCACTTTCACTATGTGAGTTTTAAAAGAAACACATGCACGTTAAGTTAAAGGAGACTCTCCCTTTCTGTGCCTCACCTGTTATCGCTTGCACTCCCTGGGTCACGGCAGTTAATATGGGAACACATTTTAAGGAACGATTTTGTTAGCTACAGTCACTTTGAGTCTAATCGGCAGCCAAACAGAAAGGATGGAGTTTTATTTAACTTTTAACTATTGTGATTAAGGGTGGCCTCAAGTTACATGTCCAAGAATTTCGTGGAAAGAGCACTTACCTGAAGCCCAATTCTGCAATGACGACATAGAAAGCAATGCAGGTGCCCAACATCTGCCCAATCATGCTGCAAAATACAGAAAAGTCGCACACTGTTAGATTACAGCAAACGCAGTTTATAATACTAGTGTGGAGGACTTCAGTATGCTTTCCAATAGCGTGCCACACAACCAGACAGGCCATTAGTTATAAAAATAGAAACGTTTACCTCATTTCCACAAACATTTTTCCAGCTTTTCCATATGCAAGGTAGGCTGCAGATAGAAATAATAAAATCTGAATAAACTTTACAGTTTGCATAGAGTGCTTTTCTAGTTCAAGGTTTGCATTGAGGTGTTTCTGGTTTGGTTGCAGGGCTCGGGTTGACAAAGACAAAAACCATTAAAAAGGAGGGGGAGGGGGAGGGGGAGGGGGAGGGGGGGGGAGGGAGGAGGCTCTTCTATCAGAGTGTGTAAAAGCCTGCTGGGTTAAGAGGAATGAGAAGTTATCAGCTCAGTTCCTTGCGATCACAGCATGTTTAGTTTTCAAAGCGTCTGGTAATTCATCAAAAGCCCTTAAAAACTACACTTAAATAAACATTATTAAAACAGTCCTTAAATTTGTAAAGTGTCCCTCCAAACTACGTCTCCGAAATGCATAACAAAATATGCTTTCCATATGAACCAGCTGTAAAAAGTGAATACATACCTGCTTGAAGCAAAAGGGCATGGTCAGCACACTCACTCCCACGATACCGTTGAACACGTTCATGATCAAACCCCAGTTTGAAGCAGTCATGTTTGTTTGAATTTCTTTCTGTTTGATTGTATTAAGAGACAATAACTGAACAAAAGTATTAAAAAAGAATCACAAAGTATAAAACCGAGGAAACATTTGGTATCCAGCTAGCAACTGATATTACAGATCAGCCACCATTAAAATTATAGAAGAAAAAAAAAATCGTGTTTTCATTCCAGAAGTCTTTGATTTCCTGCCTGTGTTTACCAGGAAGTGCCAACCATACTAAACAACGAGGCACGTCAAGGCAAGAGGGACCGCTAAACATTCTCAAAGACTTCCACCAGCCCGGAGGACCTATCCCCCTAACCACGTGTATCCAAATCCGGCTACGTGCGCGCTTCTTAACCCGTTAAGTAACAAATATATTTCTCTTTGAAAAAAAACACAAGCTGTATATGTGTAATTTGAGACCTTACATTTAGACTAAGTTATCATAACAATACAGTTAAAGAGAAAATTAAGAATGCCAGTTAAAAATACTCCAGGAAATTACAATGTAGTCTTTCCTGAAATAAGGACAGTGGTAATTAATGGGTTAAAGAAACAGTAGCTCTATCTGAGTTCACATAAAACTATAAATTATCATGCAAATGTGATTATACTTCACATGCAGTTTAGCAATATTTTACCGTACCGGATCTCTCAGTGATTTAGCATGCTTGCCTGTGATTTACCACACTTACATAATGCTATGCTAAAAACACCGTGTTATGCACTTAGCTGTGGTAAACTATGGTGAATGCATAGTTTAAGAACAGGAAACCTGCAGAAATACCATGCAAGCTTAATGTGGTAAACTTGAATAAGTGTGGTGTCTCCCCCGTCCAACAGATTGAATGCAGAACTGATTCCCTGCATTTCTAAGATCCTCCACTTGATGGCAACTGTGAATAGTCAATGTCCTGTCAATGTAACCGGCCCTTGCTCTGCAGAAAAGGAATGAAAAATACCAATGCCGGCGACAGAACGACAACATTCCCAGTAGTAGATATTGTACAGTGGTGCTGGTGCTGTAGATCACTTGTCCGGTGTGCACGGCAATAGATTACCAGTGTTGACTGGTTCGTAGCATTGTCATCGCATTGTGGTACTACTGTAATGACCTTTGTGATGGAAGTTTTTAGCACGGAATCATTGCACAGTTTTTTTTTCGCAGAATTTCGCTAAATAGTCTGATCCATCTGGTCTATGTACTGTTAAACAATTGAATTTGACAGTGCGATAACAGAGAGGAGAGAGAAGAGAGTAGATCAGCGGGACACGCGTCAGAATCCCCGGCATGCTACATGCTGTTGATCGGCTCCTGTGAAATGACCTGAGAACAGAGACAGTGTCCACACACACACATTGCATTGCAATTATTGCGGCTGTAATTAACAACAGTGCTGAGCTGAAGCCTCTTTCTTCTGGGGATCATGTGTTTCATGTCTTCCATCACACGTGATTTGGAAGTGCCTGTGTTGTGGAGATGAGCGACTGATTATATATACATCACTGGACTTAGTGGGTCGCATTGAGCAAAACTGAGCTACAACGCCGCAGTGCTGTAGCCATCACAATTTAAAGCCGTGGCGGACGCTATAATTCAGGCCCCCATTGAATTATACTGAAGTCAGAGGTCTCGGACAGTTTAAACATTAAAACCTGTCTTGTAACGAACCCCGTGCCAGTATAAAACAGTTACACTTTATTCAATACATCAAAATAAACTTTAAAACGCAGTCCTTCAATAAACTTTTCTAGGCAGGGCTCCTGGGAATGCAGAACAGAATGGAATAAGTGGGCTCATCCATCGGGAGGGAGAGGGGGGTGATTGGCCAGAGGTCAGCCAGTAAAGGGCAGATCAGAAAGGAGATTTAAAAAGGAAACAATCGCCGCAAGGACAGAGATTCCGGCTTGAGTGACCCGCGCTCGGCCGCTGTGCGACCTTTCAAACTGCCGGTGACCTGTGGCCAGTGTCGCGGTCAGCGGGGAACAAAACCGTGGCGTGAACTGGGAAAGGTCAAGCAAGCTAGGGCTGAAAGGGTCTTTTAGCGAGCGCAGGCATGCACGAAATTCCCATCAGCAGCACCTCAATGACAGTCTATTTAGCAGAACTTGCCCACAGAACATGGGGTGAGGGGAGATTCACACAGTAACCCTACGTTGGACTAGCCAGAATTTTAATCAGCAGTATGTGGTAACACTTTACTTTGCATGGAATTAGTATTTAATTGATCTGCAAGATTAACATGTTAAAGGTTAACATCTAACCAGTAGCTGTACTTTAGCATTGTGATATATTGTTCGTTCTCCAAATTATTATTATTTTTTTTAAATACACAACATACAAATAAATACATTGTTAACCATTGGAACAATACTTAGTTTCATTTAGCCCATAGCAGATTTATTTTCTTGAAACTGCACTTCAATAAATGGTTAATTGCATAGGCCTACTAACTGGAGCTGCCCCGCTATTGGAGCTGCTGTAGTTCTTAACGCAACATTTGATTTTATCATTCTTCTCATCCTGTTGCTGTATCCTTGTGTTAAACATGTTCAAATACCTTAACTTAACTTAACTTAACAAACTGAAAAAATAAGGAAAAATACCCATAAATACTGCAGGATAGCGTCACAATGCACTGAGGTGACAGAATCACATGACTAGAGTTGCGTGCTTTGCTGGTAGTTCAGAGTTCATATACACACACAGAACTTTAAACTCGAAACACATACAGGAGCCCTAAAAGAAACGGACTGAAGTATTTTTAAATGTCTGAAATTGCACGCAGTGTTTTTGGTTATTAATTTTCTATTTCTATCTCAGGGTTAATTATAGCTACCTATTATTTTGCAAACTCTGCATTGAATTACATTAATAGTGTGGTCATGCATGGAAAAACAAAGCCTTATAAATCTTGGCTAAACAAAATATTTCTGCAGCACCAATTTTATTTTTGCAAGACTACAATAACAAAAAATATAGACTACAACAAAAAATATAGACATTCCTCAACCGTATCTCACTTTAGATGAACAGGATTTATTTAGTATTTTTTATACACAGTAAGTAATACAATGGCGTTGTGTAGACATGCATGCCCTGCCTGCTGCTGATGTCAGTGGAAGTGAAACCAAGCTGAACCCACTCCCATGTTGCCCACGGCGATCCTGTGACACGTACAGCCTGCTGGAGGCAGGAGCGCAGCGCACCTCTCCCGAGGAGGGGAGGGGAACACTGCTTACTCACGCAGCACATCTCAAAGCTCCAGCTCTGGATTTATACATACATGCATACATGCATACATGCATACATACATACATACAAACACATTTTCCAATGCAGTTCATTTGCTCAGCTAGTGAGGTTGTAAGTGCAACACCAGGGCTGACTTCCCTATTGTTCATAAATAACAGCTGCATGGGACTGTAAATCCGGGAGGACAGGCAGAGATATTGGGTGGGGGGTGGGGGGGGGCTTAGCCTAATTGAGGATGATCTCAGGATCGGTGGGGGTGCTCTTTGATCTAGGGCACAGCTGGAGAACTAATAAAACTGATACAGAGAGAAGAGGAGTAGGGCACATCTGTACATCAATCTTCTACTTCCCTCCAGATCCATTAAGTCAGACCATAGAATCATGACGGGTAAACAATAACACCTTAAAGGGGTGGCAACAGGTGTTTTGCAATCGTTGTCCTTTCCTCTTATTAGCACATGGGACATTATCATTATTTAAAATATAACTGAGTGTTTAAACTGTGTACGGCTTCCTAGTATCTAATCCCTTCTTGTGCTGTATTCCAATTTTATGGTCTAGAGACAGTCAGTCTTTGTGATCTACAGGACAGGATGGGAGTCGGTATCATGAAGAAACATCATATATTTAGATTTGCTTGATCTTGGAAATCAGAAAGTAAAAAGAAATACAGAGAACCAAAAGATGTTTGTCGCAATGAAAGTGGAACCTGCGATAAGACGTCTTCCTCTAATCTGTACTTCTCCAAAGGGGGAGAATCTCTTTCCACCTCGACCCCATGTCCTCTCTCCCTCTCCCCAGCTGGACAGAAGCATGCAGCTGCACCAAGTGAGAGCTTATAAAACAGATGAAGAGCAGTGATCATGTCAGCAGGCAGTTACAGTGCTTTATATTCATCTCCCTTTTGATATTATTTCCATCCCAGGCTTTACGGCTTTTTTGAACTGAGGCTCTAGCCTTTGCATGACCCAGGCTTGGCAGTGAAGCAGAAAGTATGTCTGCCCTTGACTGATGACAAAAGATGGGCTTCAGGATTCTCCGAAACTACCTTCCAAAGATGTGCCCCCCCCCCCCCATCTATATCTCCGCCTCTCTATTTTTATCTCAAAGGTAGCCCAATTCAGCCACACCGAAGCCCTTGCACCAATTCACTCATTTACTGTTTCATCTTTCCACCTGCCTTTCCCATGGAACTGCAAATGAAGTTATTCTCTCTTTATTATTAAACACAAAAAAAGATCAACAAAGACCTGAGATTGTCAAAAACTCATACACACACACACGCACATGCACGCACGCACGCACGCACGCGCACACACACACACACACACACACACACAGTGTGTTGGTATATGACACAACCTGTTTACAATTACTCTAAAAATAACCCAGCATGGTCATTAGCAAAAGTGAGCCCCAGTTATCATTCTGCAGGTCATTCTGCACTGCTAAATTAGGATAGTTATGCTCCACAGGATGTGCAGATCATCTGGCTGTTGCGGTCGGATGCTTTAGCCATATTTCAGGGGCTCATTCGAAATCTGGACCCATTATGCACAGATCGTGTCCGTCTGTGTCTCTCAGTCCATCTGTATGCCTGGCTTCTCCAAACTGCACTGTTAGGGGTCCACCTGATCAACCTGCTCCCTGTTCAGATGAACCACAGATGGATTTTATTCCAGCAGGTTTTGTTAGCACCGATGAATCTTCTTGGGTCCCTTCAGCCTCATATTATCGTGGATAATTCTAGGATAACCACAGCTGGTTGATTACATTCTGGCTGATTCCTTAGAGCAGTGAAAGGCTTTCCCCTTGCCTTCAATGGACCCTTTACAAAGAATGTGGGTATAATATGATCAACTGCCGATTTTAAACAAACTTTATAAATATTTATGAGATTATGAGGACTCTTCTCATGTGCTGCTTATCAAAGGGCTTGACAAACAAGCTGGGAAGGCAGTCAGCCAGGTAGGAAAGCAGTAAATGAGTGCATGCTCATCCCTAGCTTTACCAGTAAGCCAGCACTTTCCATTGGGGTGAGGCTGGAACCGACTGTGCTGAGGCATGCATTGGTAAGCACTGGCCTGCCCTGCTCCAACGTGGAATTCCACAGCAGCCAAAAGTACAATAGAAAATGAAAAGCTAAAATGATTTATTTGGTGCAATTGAGCACAAATTAAACCACTGGCATCAGATGATAAGAATTCTGGCTGGCCAAATTAGTAGTCAGAGTAAATCACTGGCACTGCTGAGCCCAGCACTGAAATAGGAACAGGTCTGGTGTCATGCAAAGTGTAACAGACAGCCCCCCCCCCCCCTTCTATTTAAATTACAATGCATTGGCACGACAAGATTATGCAAGTCTTACTTACACCTGTAACATATAAGTGTGTCATTTCAATTTAAATAATAAACAGGGCTGTGAGTGGCAGCTACAATAAATCTCCCTCTTTCTCTCGTCTTGCCCTCCCTCGATTTCAGCAAAACAGCTTCAGAAATAGGCAGCACAGTTGTTGCCTTCTTTCATTGATCAGTGCCGGTCTATTGCATGGGATTGCAAGATTCATTATGTTATACTGTATTATATTATATTACTAAGACATGTAGCCTATCTATTTGTGTTGTTATCTATACAGTATATCATGTATTGTACTGTATGTTGATTAGCTGACTTATATATATGATAAATATGATATATATATATATATATATATCATCACCATAGAAATATAAGATCAAACAGTGTTTTGAAAGCTAATAATAAACATCTAACCATCTCTAAAACAAGGACAACAGGTTGAAGAACTGAAAGCTTGATACAGCTGATTAAAAATGGATTTAAAAACAATTGAACTTTTCCTAACATAACATTTCTCAAAACAGTCCCGAAAGTATAATGAATAGGGCCCACTGAGATCTCTCTGTTTTTACCCTGTGTGAAGTTTTGTTCAGTTTAGGAAGTATAAATGAGAATCTAACAGGAGTCATTCCAGTGTCCTCACTGAGGTACTATAGTAATGGGAACATGTACCTGTAGAGCATATTGACAAGGAAATGAAAAGCTGGATGCATATACTGAACTCTTTGTGCTTCCTAAAATGGTTCAATCTTTGTACCCAATTTCTATCGGCCCTAGATGTGGTTTCTTTATATATATATATTTATATAGTGTCTGTGTGTGTGTGTGTGTGTGTGGTGTGTTGTATTGCATTATATGATTTATAACTGGTGCTTGTGATTACTTTGGTGTTTGAATTGCAATGAAATTGGAGCCTCTATTTACCCTGTAATAGCAACTCTTATTTCATTTTGTATTCAAGTTTTGCCAAAGCCTTCCCATGTGCAGCTTGCAGTGTTTAAACCCACACAGCTAAACCCCAGCCTGTGTAAATATGTAGACACTGTGCTTTTGTTTAAATCAAGTTGCCACAACAAAAAAAAAGGTTGATGTTCATGACGGATACATCCACAGGGTGTGCCGAACCGTACAGAATTAGCAATGGAAGGTGGGAACACAGTCTGATTAGTGACAGAGAAACAAACAGATGAATGGACAGACAGACACCCCCCTTCATCTCCAGGATCTGATATTCTCACAAACACACGCACAACAGGTTGGTATTTGACACAAACTGTTCACAATTACTGCACAGAAAAACTACAGAGATCTGTACTGAAACGTGATCTAGAAATGCAATCTAGGTGTGGCTCTTTTATACATGGTCTAGTATGATATATTACCGTTAATAAACAAATGTATTATAGTAACTTAAGTCAGAAATGACTTCAATAGAGCTCTCTGAATCATGCCTGACCGAAGCACCTGGTATGGCAAAGTGTAAACCTGCCCTTCTGCAACACTGCCCCTAGTGGATGTAAGAAATAGCACACTGTCTTGCTGAAGGATAGATCTTCCATCCACTGCAATACCAAGTTGCTCTATGAGAGCTGCCAAGTTGCTAAGTTTGCACCCAGTCCTGTCCTGGGCATTCTGTAAACATCAATATACAGCTCCCACAGTAGCACAAAGGAAGCAGTCTTCCTTGCTTTTCTTGTCGTTCTGAAAGGCATGGCTTGACTGTTCCACTACATCCATCGCAGTTCTTGTTTCGGGTCTGTTTTTATGCAATTATGGTTAGATATTTTTTCTTGTCTTTTATATGTTGCCTATTTTGGCAATTTGCTACCCAAGCAATTATTTCATTTCCATGCAATAAATCTGGAAAAAAAAAAAAAAAAAAACTGCAAATGGCCATGAGGCCCAGGGCTTGAACGCGTGGGTGGGACATTCGGTTCTAATTGTAGGCGTTGAAGCTCTGCTCACAATCAAAAGCACATGGCTCTGACTCCACCTGCAACTAATCAGGGCCAGAGCTACTGACTAACAAGCGACGCGTGGTTTGAGCAAAACAAGCAAGACAGAAAGAGAGAAAGGAAGGAAGGGAAGAGAAACGAATACGCCATGATCCCTAGCTTGGAGCACCTGTGCAGCATGACAACAATTACAGTTTGAGATTGATCGTGATCAATCAAGCACATATTAACCCTATGCAATAGGATGCTTATTTCCATAATCTATCTATCTATCTATCTATCTATCTATCTATATATATATATATATATATATATATATATATATATATATATATATATATATATATATATATATATATACTATACTGTATTTTATTACGTATTTAAATATATTGTATTTTAATTGTTTTAACCCTATCCTGCCCAAGAGATCAGTCATGACCCCACTCTGCGTTAGAAGAGCTCTCTGCAGGTAACGTTGAATACAGATCCACAATGAACTGGTGCCCATTGCTTCCTGTTGCAGTTGCAAGCATGTTGCAGCAGGGGTGCCAGAGAGCATGCCTAGCAGGCCTGTCTGTCTCTGGTTGTAATTGAGAACGGCTGGGAGCTGTTGGCAGCCCTGGCCCAAGCGCACTGATCGGAAACACATGCAGGCCCCTTGAAAAGCCTCTTCTGTGTGTTTCTGTTGGCAAAAGCGAGAATGTAAACAAGTTAATTCAACTCTGTCAAAATATGTAAATGACACAAGCTATGCTGAGCTGAAGTGACTTCGAAAATAAACCGCTTTGTCATTTGAATGTCTTTTTAAAGTCTCTTCTTCTATCCTACCTCCGAAGATTGAGATCACCGAGGACAAAACGTGTGACCTGATGTCAGGTGTGACTGAGGAGTCATACTTATAAAATCATTTCAGAGCCAAGCTAATAACATATCAAGATACAACTGTTGTGATCAGCTATGCACAATGTGAAGGGAACCGAAGGGCACAAAGAGGCAGGTCTTAATCCAGACTATCAGCTGTCACAGGTATCACATGTATGAACGTGTCCATATATTTCACTGTATATTGCACAGATCCATTCTACTGTATTGTTAAAACTACAATATAAACATGAAAAATACACGTCAGGCTAGAATGACATCATCATTGAATAGAACATTCTGGAGCCTTGCTTTACGCAGCTCCTTGTTTGTTTTAATTGAACCAAGATGTTCAATTAGGTAATTGAGGTCGTGGATTCGAGCGGAGTGAAGGATCCTCCAGACATGATGAATGAACGGTAGTGAGCACGGGAGCCCAGCTCAAACCTCCCCTGTGCTGGTTCAATGCTCGGTTTATTTGTCGTGAAGCAGAGCTCTGCTGAACGAAGTTAAAATGAGGTTCACTGTTTCAAAGTGACGAGGAGCTTTCCCTCAGCGTGACTGTAGATTTGAAACAGTACAGCAGTATGTGGATTCCCAGGTTGCAATAACTAGATGCATGTCAAGTCATTTGTTAGGCATTCTTTGTAATATGTATGGCCCTTTTCATCTGTCATATACAGAATTATTTATTTGCACTTAATTGCTGTGTTGCTTTCTGATCTTTAGCAGAGCTTGACGTCTTTTATATCTTGCAGTTGTTGAAAGTTGCCACCTATGTGATTAGCAGGCAGCACATCGCTAGGCTGGTTTCAAGAAGGCTACGAAGCGTGTAAAACAACTGGACTGTCAACAAGCTCTGATAAACGAGCATGTCCAGGGGGCTATACGTGGGAGGAGAGAAGCCCATTTTAAATTTGAACTCAATCGTGGGAAACTACACTTACCCAGCAGGCTCTCAGACAGATGTAATTCTTCACTTGCTTAATATTTGCTTGTTCCAAAACCAGAGAACCCAAACAGAATGAATGTGTGTATTGTTGAGTCACAGACAACCAAATAGAAACAGCACACTGCGTTTAAAAAAACACGTTACTTTGGCAAATGAAAAACTCCCGATAGGGACTCAACGAGCACAGTATTTAATACGGCTTCTGCCCATCACAACGAAGGAGTGAAGAGTTTGAATGCCATTTCCATTTAGACATTATCCTTACTATATTATGACGTTTGTGCTCATTCAGAATTGCTCCAGCATGTGGGTGTTTCACAGCATTCTCTGTAAATGTCTTTGAGCTGCATTTCTGCTGGCAAGGAGTGTTGACTTTTCCAGCTTGTCTTTTTATATTGTCTCTGCTTCCTGATTCCTGAGAGGGAAAAGAAACACGTTAGACTTTGACCTTTCCACTTTGCTGGCTGATCTCAACCTGCTGCTACACTACATCATAGTCCTGTTTTCAAAGCCTCTTTAGATTCATTCAGCCAAGCTTCCAGTTCTTGTGTAACAGTCTTCACAGACCTAAACCTTTGTCAATATTCACTCTTTCTTTTTTTTTGCTTCGAGAGCTACAACATATCTCACGGAATGACAAATTATCAAGTAGGTTTTCTTTACTGACCCCCCCCCCCCCCCCCCCTCCTTACAAGCAGTCATTTCAGCTATTTCAAGCAGGGGGCAGTGGACTGTGTACACTTCTTAGCTACAATGAAGCTTGTACATTACTGGAGACAGATTGGTATCATCTACTTCCTAAAGTATCTATTTGAAGATGCAACCTTATCACAGGTGCTGGTGGAGAAGGACACTATAAAATCTGAGCAGCTTGCTAAGGTAAGGCGTTATATAAATTCAATGTGTGCAGTGCTATATTGGACTGTAAGGGCGTTTTAGGAACAGGAGCAGGAAGTAAAGGCTGCACCAGAGAACTGTGGGATTTCTAGTTCTTAACATCCCTGGGTGCTGAAGAATACATGTCCATCTGAACAGCAGTCTATAGACAGACAGATATGGAGCCTGTTGTGTAGCTGAGAGAGTGGGGGGGTGGGTGGTTATGGCTTTAAAAACCCTGACCTCTCAATGACCTCCCTCTCCCGAAACATCTGCTTTCTCCATCCAACACCCCTCCATCTCCCTTCAAACTCTTATCAATCCTTTTTGTCATCGTTTCCACTTTCAACGGCATGCACAATGTAAACGGGAGATGCGAAAAAGATAAATGGGACACTGAGGGACGGAAAAGAGAATTTGGGACCCCCCTCTATCCTCCTCAGTCTGCCTTCCACCCTTGCTTCTTCTGCCCTACCTGTCACAACAGTTCTGCCGCAGGTATTTTTCACTCCTTTATTAGTTCAAGAATTTCCTTATTTTCACAGGCTAGCATGACTGGGGACCTGTTCGGCCTCTGTAGTGCCTCCTGGTGGACACAAATGGTTGCTGCGTTTTTATATTTATAGCAGTGCATTGAAGCTGTAAGTACTTAGTATTAAAGACCCACTTATTGGACACCTGGTGAAAGCATTTGAAGTTTCAAAAGGGCAGTGATTGTAATGAGAGTAGTGCTAGCCAATGCTTTCAAATCTATTTTATTACCTCGCGTTAAGGACATGCTAATTTTTCAAACACAGAGTTCTATATACATCCTGGTACCTCTGATTATAACCAAATGCAGTCAGACCCTTGTAGAAGGAAAAGGGGGGCAGTGATAATATTGCTTGTGCCAGTAAGAGGTAAGAACATAGATTTGAAAACCTTGGTAAGCACTCCTTTAAAATATTCTTTCACTAACTAGGCACAATAAATACTGTTCTCCTTGACATTAAGTCCTATGCCTTCCTTTTAAGCCACATAGTTGCAAGACTTAGTTATTATCATAACTCAATATGATAGGTATGACATCTACTGATGACTTCTGTTTATTCATTTAAAAATGCTATTTACTGGGGTAGCTCCATCATTTCTGCATAGCCCACATTGCCTCCAAGTGGATGAATATTGTAACTGCAGCAGGTATCTAAATTCCCTTTAACTGGAGACTGCCATTGGGCTAATGGAAGAACTGTGCCAGCGTGAGGCAGCAGAGCCCCTATTCCATCTCCCTATAATGTTTACGACCAGCGCTGTCGATGAGATGAAAGCTGCAGTCCGTGGCTCCTTTCACAGGCATTAAAGCGAGCACACAGAGAGCCTCTGATGAGATGTGTTTGAGAAACTTTAAAGCTCATAAAACACAGTAATAAAGATGACATCAAACCTTCCTTTAACATCCATTTAACTAAGTTCTTTTTTTTTTTTTTTTTAAAGAGAATCAACCCCTTTGTTTGAAAACTGAAAATGTGCTTTACAATCCTCCACTTTAATCATGGGGACACACTGCTCTCAGCCCTTTAACAACTGGGTCAGACTGCCCTCCCCGACCGGTCCCTGAACTCTAACTGCTGGACCACCCTTCCTCCCAGTCCCTCATCTCTGACCATTAGGTAGAACTGGCTCCCAGTCCCCAAACCCTAACCACAAAGCCACACTAATGTCCTCCCAGTCTGTTAGCTTTGACCACACTTTATTCTTTCCATTTAAGAGTTCCCTGGCTGAATTTCA
>NC_054553.1:27780788-27823000 GCF_017654505.1 Polyodon spathula
GCAAACACAATTAAATCACAATTAAGCTGATCACTGTGAATGAACCAAAACGGGAGTCAAAGAGGAACAAAGAAAGAAAGCACGGTCTGCTCCAGGGAGCTGTGGCTGGCTGAGAGCTGAGCCGGTTTATCCCAGTCTATAATAGTGCTAATTAGGATGTGGTTAATTATAGGCAGGGCAGCGTAATGAGTGGGAATAGAGGCACTGGTTAATCAGCGCAGCAAAACACCAAGGGAAGGGAGAAAAAAAAAAAAAAAGAGGAGTGAGCGAGGGAGGGGGAGCAAAAGAAGAGTGTAAGAGAGGGGGCTAGGAAAGCATTAGAGAAAAGATGAGAGGAAGAGAGAATGGAAAGAGGGAGGAACAGAAACAAAAGAAGCAAAACAGAGAGAGGTAAGAGTAATACAGATCAGTTAGACAGAGAATGGAGATACACACAGTAGAGGTATTCTGGTGAAGACTGTTACAGCAGGACTACAGACAGACCCGGTGGGTGCACAGAGGTCCCCCCCCGGCCCTCCCACCCCATCCTGGCTCTGAAAGCAAAGCTCCTCTATCCCTGGATGCCCAGAGGAATACCTTTATAAAAAAAGCTGATTAGTATTAATAATTGATCTGGAGCACCTGTTGGCCTCCCTCCTGCCCCCTGCAATCACCTCCCTAATCCTCATCAATTATTAAGAGCAGCACTCTGGCCTGTATGCAGGGCTCCTTTCAATCAGCACAGCGCTTCAGCTGCAAAAGCCAAGAGAGAAGTGGTGGCAATAATTCACTTCCTAACAGGCAGCAGCACTTTCCTTAATATCAAACGAAGTGCCGGGTCCATTTCTGATCGCACAAACAGTCAGCATCTAACCCACATTAACACCAGTACTGCTCTCAGGATGGATGAGGTGGGCTAATTCCATTTCACAACCTTAGAGATAGTGCTTTTAGGAGAGAGAGAGAGAGAGAGAGAGAGAGAGAGAATCCTTTAGCCGTTGCCTCCCATCTGTCACTTCTAAAAATAAACCCTGTATTCTACTGAACCATCAGTTATGTACTGCAATTCTGGTTGCTACTTATATCATTTACTAATGTGAGCAAGCCCAGAAGTGGACTCATTTAGAACCCAGTTAAAACTACTTAAACACATTAGTTTAGCTTTTACACTGCAGCTAAGCACTCCAACTACTTATATGTAGCTTATCAAACCCACAAGCTTTCACACTATAGCCCAGCACTCTAACCACTGAGCTACTCAAACCCACTGCCTTCCACACTGCAGTCCAGGGCTCTAACCACTGAGCTACTCAAACCCACTGCCTTCCACACTGCAGTCCAGGGCTCTAACCACTGAGCTACTCAAACCCACTGCCTTCCACACTACAGCCTGCATCCATGTACTGTTCACGTACAGCTTTAGGTGGAACCCTTCTTACTCAACATGCTTTGGAACTATGTAAAAACGGCATTGATTCAAGCCCTTGGGAAACATCATTATTTATAGTGACCTGGGGAGCACCAAATGGTATTTATTCATTCTGTAATGTTCATCCTTTTATTCTTTCTGTAATGTTCATCCTTTTAAGTAATAAACTTTACTGCAATTGTAAAAGTACACACATTTCTTTTTGTGAGAACAAAGAAAGAGTTTGTGCTTTTCCAATCCCAAAACACTAAAATTGCATGGAACACAATTAGAAGTAAGCCTGTACGTACGGCTGTTAGCAGCCCAGGATCAAAGAGCCAGCAGAAATCTTCCAGGCAAACCCTACCTCCCCTAGTCAGAGGCCAGCTCTCCTCAAAGCACCGCTGACTAGAGATGTAAACCAATGAAAGAGCTGTGGAAGAACAAAATGTAACTTCTTATTAATCCCTTAATCCCAGTCTTACGTGATCACTCTCAGTATTTTGGTCTTATTAATCTAGCCTGCCATTCATTTTCATTAAAGCATTTTTTCATTATTTGTAGACTGAATTTCCGCTGTGTGCAAGTGCAACTGCACAGAGGTCCGTCAGCTCTCATAAACAGAATCACCATGAACAGTTATGTATAGAGGCCTACTGTACTGTGGAACTAGAAGGGCAAGCTGTGGACTGTCCATGTGTACTGCTCTCTTCTGCATTAGGTATGCACGGTACAGTTAATCCTGTATGTGTTCGCTTAGGAAGACGCAAAATCATGATGACCTCATTTGAGGATGCCGTATAAAGCAATGGAAAAGAAAAAGAATAAATGTTCAATAAAATATATATTGTGTGCAAAACAACTTTTTTTTTCCCCAGCTATTTTCAATATTCCATGCTTGAAAGGTTAAAAATGTATGCAGGCAACTGTTTCAGACTTTACTGCCCTGACCTATTATAATAATAATAATAATAATAATAATAATAATAATAATAATAAACAACAACAATAAAATAACAAAATGTAATTATTTTTGACAGTGATCCACATTACCACGACTACTGTTCCCATGAAGAGCGCTCACATCTGGTACTCTTGCTCTGGTCTGTAGCCCTTGTGTTGGCCCTCCGCAAGCAGCCGCAGACCCAACCCAGACACAGAGCAGAGAGCGATCACAGGGCTGCACGTATGAATAAAACAAAATAACCCAACTAGGAAGAGAGTTTGGATCTGCGTGCTCTCTGGATGGAGAGAAGCCAGCTTGAGTTAGCCAAGAACGAGCCTGTAAAATCAATCTCAAACCATGAGGGACACCCGCAAAATTCTCACAGAATCTTCGACGGAGGAGCAAGGCAATAAAAACAAACTCAAGAACCAGAACCAGAACCTGCGCTGAAGCCCGTTCCAAACACAACCCCAGTACCACTACAGCAATGCTCAATGTCCTCATGCAATTAAAAAAAGGGTTAAGCTACCTACCCCATGTATACATATTTTAACATATCGCTGTTCTGCTTTTCAAAATAAAACAAGAGTACTGAACAAAAAAACTATTGCATGGCAGCTAACACCTTGACTCCCTCCTCTCTCTAAAGTCCATGTACTTTCAAAATACTTTAAGACTGAATAACACTTCAGCTAGTTCCTCACAAAAACACAAGATACAAAAAAGGAGGGATTTCCTTAAAGCTGAAGTCATATTGAAAACATTAGTTACAAGTAGCCAAATTCCTGTTGGCTTGGAAACTATTTTTGTATAGTGCTTGTATGTAGGTTTTTGGAAGCCAGGCTGCCAAGAAAGTTTCACTTTTTTGATTCGGCACAGAGGAGAGTGGAGAGAGGAGATTTGATTGGAGAGGGTCCAGTCCAGGGTGTGCAGGAAGTGATGCTCAGCCTGCCCACGCCTCAGGCCCTCAGCCTACTGAATACTTGCCGGGTGAGTCTGGTGGATGTGGTTAGAACAGATTTCCACTCCCTGCTTATTCACCCTGGGCTACGGACTGCCAGCTCCATTGAAAAAAGAGAAAGGAACTGGGTAAGGAGCAGAAGGCAGTGTGGCTTAGTGGTTGGAGCTGAGGGTCTGGGAGGCAGCATGTCATAGTGGCGCTGAAAAGGGTGTGTGATTCCAGCAGTGCTTGGAAAAACATTTACCTTCTCTTCTCAAATGGTGGTCCCCAAATGCACAACCTCAAAGTTTGTTTCAGAGGATCTCAAATGGAAGAATCAAGTCACTGGGGTAGAAACAGTTAATGCTGGCAGTTTCCCCACATCCACAGCTGTACAGTACCCCACCCACATCTGGCTGGCTATCCAGGGTTTGGGCTTGGATTTCCATACACGTTCACCCTAGCCAATCTGAAACACTCACAGCTTCCCGGTAGGTAACGCAACACCATGGCAAGGACTGCTCAGCCCAACTCCCAGACACTTTTTCCATCTCATACATGTGCATGAAGGTTCACAATCTAGAAGCCTCCCTGTAATATTTCAAAGGCTGACGTGTTGCTGTCAAGCACTGCCAGACTTTGTATCACGGAGCTGGTTTCAAGCAGAGGCCTTAAAGAGATGAGCTAGTGGAGAGCTGTACAACTTATAAAACAGATTGTTTCGATCCAAGCCACCTTGCAACCTCAAACAATTGTTGACTTACATCAGACTTTCCCTAGGACCAATGACATATCAAGGTATCATCAATCAGCCAAGCCTCCTGATTCTGCAGTTGATCACTTGGTTAAATCGAGATGTTTAAGACAACAAACTAGTTTTGTAAGAGATACTGTATACTAGAAATCATACATTCAGAAAAAGTGTTTTTTAAAAGTTTAATAAGGCAATTGTCAGAGATTAATAAATGAGCTGTATTTAAGATGTGAATCAGATAATGTAGTACCGTAGGTCCCTGCAAAGGGATCAGGCTTCCTTCCCTTATCTACAGTACATCCACTGACTTTGCCAGCTTGCAATGACAACGATAAGGACATCGTCTCATTTGTTCAACAGCAATAAAAATGCATCAAGCATGAAAGCAACTAGCGAGAAAATCAACCTCAGTAAGCAAACCCTAACAATGAAAAATAACCCTTTCCTCCTTATTGGTGAATTAAGATGTCAAGATTTTTGACAAGCATTCAATCTGTGCACAGTGGCGGCCTTTCACGGCCACTAAAAGTTTACTGAGGTAATATAGCATGGCAACCAAAGTTAAACATGAGGTAAAATGTGTAAGCAGCTTATAAAAGCTTATAAAGCATGGGGTACCTGTAGAATAAAGGGAAACATAGCCAAACATGTTAAAGCACATACAAACAGTATACAAGCTTACAAAGCACATTATAAAACATGGTGACAAAGGCACTATAAAGCAAAAGAACGGTTAAATAATACAGGAAAAGCACTGTAAAATATTTATAAAAGGGTCCAGTGCTAAGCATTCTTTAAAGTGTCAGAGGGGATTTGAAAGAGAAGGCCTTTCACCTACTGTCAAATACCCACATGTGACGTCAATGCTGTGCCTGTTGGCTCCAGCACTCCCTGCACGGCACTGGAGGGACCATTTCTGGAGATGAAAAACATGTGACTAACTGACAAGTGATGAAGCAGAAGATCTCCTCCTACCTTTTATTGTACAAGACCCCCTCCCTGTATCAGGGCACTGTCAACACCATATAGCACAGCACAGCACAATGCAAAACAAGGCAGCACAATCAATACAATTCGTGGCAAAGAATCTCAAGGCACTTTGTGCATTTAAGCAAATCTTCAGAGACAAGCTCCCTGCTATATCAACAGTAACTGTTTTGTGGACTCTTTTGAATTTGAATAGGAGTCTTCGGTCAGGAATGTCTTTGGGAGGAGGGAATTCCACAATAGAGAGTGTGCATGTTGAGGGCAGTTCAACGACACAAGCTTACAATGAATTAAACAATTAATTTCCCTTTACACCCACGCATGGACTGAGATGCAGGGGTTAAGCCAGCCCCTGCCATGACATGATGTGTAGCTGCATTATACCAGGTCACAATGTGCAATTATTTCACATAATATTAACATTTTAACTGCGGTTGTAGTCAAACCACAGTTACAGAACAGCCGTGCACAGCAGTGTTTATTTGTAAAGATTACTGCATTTGCCACTGGCCTTTTAACTGCAACTGTATTGTATCCCAAAATGAAGCAACGATAGGAATTCAGTACAGAGAAGTTTCAGTGTACTGATGACTTTGATACAAACATCAATACAATTTAAGATTAAATTAGGCCAGAAGTAATTGGGATAACTTTCAACTTTTTGTACTCACCCCACTTTGTTCACCACGTTGGTAACTGAATGTTGCACAAGTGTCATTTTCCGCTTTTTAAATATTTTCACTTATTGTCTTAAGCATATTTTGGAGTTTATTACCCTTTCCTGTTACATATTTGCAGCTGTTCATGTTATTCTAATAGGACAGTCTTAGGAAATCATACTAAGTGCAATATTAGCAGGATGGTACATTAAAGAATGCTCCATTCTCATCCCGAAATTCTTTGTTACATAGGTTAGTGCAAATTTTATTTGAATTACGGTACTGTAACAGAACTTTAGCTCTGTGTCCATACTATCCACAACTTAAGCCCGTTGTCCTCCCCTCCAGTCCTAGCCTCTAGTAGCGTCTCTAAAGCCTGCGGACCACCATGTGTCTGGTAACATCTTTCACATGGCCTGAGAGCCAACCTCACGACAATGAGAGCCCACCACAGGTCATTCTGCTGACATGACACTGTCCAAACTGTTAGTGAGGCTGGCACCACACTGGCATTGCCCAGAAAAATCTGTGAAACAAACCAGCAAGGAAAACAGGTCAGCATCGTGCAAAGAAGAACACCCCACATTGAAACCAAACCATGCAACAGCCGCTCTCATTAAGATACGTTTGTTTTTCCCCCCATTATATTTTCCACTGGCACAAAGAGAACCATAATCACATTCCCAGTGGGCTCATGCAGTTGCATTGATATGGAAAATTATTTCAGAAGGAACTTGAATCATACATGCTTTGCACTGCAGAATTCATCCCATCCTTGACCAACCCACACACAGAGTTAGCATTTCCAGCTGGGGAGACGAGACATCCAAGAGCCAATAGTGTGCTCCAGGGGGTCCTAGGGATTCAGCTTTTTCATACAGCACTGCAAGCAGATACAGTAGACCCTGCTTGGGAGTCTACGCGCAAAGCAACATTTAATCTTAATAATTATTAACGCATCAGTTAAGGATTCTGGTGGGACTAAAGCATGGGAACTTACTTTAATTTATACTGGGTCAAGCAGCATCTCAAATCAAGTTACTGCAGTTAGAAGCCCTTGGAATTTGTATGAAGTATTAGCATTCCAGTAAATTCACTGAAGACAATGTATTTTATCAGCATGATAATGCTTCAGTCCCTACCTCATCTTATGCTTGATTTAGCGAGTGCTTACTTTAAGGGAGCTTTTAATTTAAACATATTTTACCACCTCATGATCTTATCCAGTTTTCCGGATGTTCTTTGGAGTTCTGTAGAATAAACAAGGGTTCTTTGACTGTGTTGCACAAGGATACAAATTTACTACAGGGGTTTCAACATGGTTTTGTGGCCCATAAAACAGAAGTGAATATAATGGAAATGTTCTCTTTTGCATAAAGTTGGCCAAAATGAGGACTATCTTGGATGCTTCGGAGACCAGCTGTTGCAACAAACTGTCATAATGAGCAATGGGACTGACTGGTTTCTTTCATGCTCCTCTGTTGCCTAAGAGCCAGCCAGCGCTCATCATGCAACACTGTCAAGAGCATTGGTGCAACATACCGTATTGTACATCCGGTATGACAAAGATCCCATCAAAATCACCTGCTGACATTGCCCAGGGCTTAAACAGAACCACTCCCCCAAAAGTTACTGGGCTAGATGTATCAAGTACATTTCCACTGTTAAATGTGGCTTGTAAACATCTTCAGCACAACAGTCCTTAACCAGATGGCTTCTGGGTCGCTGGTGGTTACCGGTTTTATCCTTTGCTGGGCACATGGTCAATCAACAGTAGCCTACTACAACCCCACACAAAAGTCTGCCTACAAAATTCATGCACAAAGATCATCACCCTGTTACGATTTTGATACCATAACACTCCATGGTTAACAGACATGACCTGAATAAAAACCCTCATGTTATCAAGAATTCAGTGTTAAAGGAGTGGATGGTCCATGGATAACCACTGTTTTGTCCATTCTCTGACAATTGCATTTTTGTAGCGATAGAGGAAGAAACAGCTTGTTTATCCTTGGTGTAAGAAAACAGGACAATTTACTGCAATAAAATACAACTTAAGGCCCATATTATTTTATCTCTGTATTGTCATTGGAAAGCGCTGCGCTGCAGCTCTATTGTAAATGGAAGTTCCCAGGCCCAGGTAGATAGTAAACACATGTCTTGGGCTGAAGCCAAATTGTTTCCAAAGCCAATAGCTTCTTGGAACCCATCAGGCAGTGTTAAAGTAAAATAAAACCCCTCATTCCATTCCAACTTCCAACGCTGGCTCAGGCTGCCTTGAGAACCAGCCCTGTCCACTGGCTCTCACACCCTCTCCCCTACATTTCCCAACCACTGAGTCACTGAGGCAGTGCTGGCAGGCTGAGCATTCCCAGCACACACACACACACATCATCCACTGCTGGGCTGGCTTCCTGCTCCATCCCCCGCACACCACATTGCATCGCAGCACAGTACAGTGTATTAAATCCTGCCGGCCTGTCTCAGCACAAGCAAGATATATATATTTTTTCTGATGCACTCCCGCATTCTTTTCCTCCTCTTTCTTCTCCTTTCCTCTCTTGCAATAAGGTTTTTTCCTCTCCTCCATTTCTTTTTTCTCTCCCTCTTAATTCCCATTGTTATCCTCCTATCCCTCTTCCTTTTACCATAATGTCCTCCCTCCTAGTTCCCCGATTTCAACACATTAAAAATCACCCCCTGGAGAGATATGGTGTGAGTAAAAACAGAAATGAAATTGAAATCCCCATTTTGAGTTTTCCCAGGATCACATTTTTTTCTTTTATATAATGCAGTTTGATCTTAACCCTTTTCCCTTGAGCAGTGCACTGGTGTTTTTGTGCTGTGTAGACTGTCCAGGGGGAGGGCTAAACTTGGTCCTGTTGTGAGCTTGTCCAGATTCGAACACCGACCTCCAGTGATTAAAGACTACCAAGTTACCAATTATCAACTAAAGCCTCCACCCATCAATAAAGTTGTCAAATGAGACTAAAAACAGAAATCCCTAGACAGTTTCTCCGTGGGCTGACAGGGAGGGAAAGACGCTACCTTCCTCCTTGGCTAAACTAATGGGAGGCTGAGTGGGACGGTGACGCCAGTGTGGCAGCAGACCTGGGTTAGTGGGCAGCGGTAATGGAGCGTCATTATTCTCAGAGTGGGAATGTCAGGGATGGAATGCAGATATAGGACTGGGAGGGCTGCGTTTGGAAGCGGGCAAGACAAAGACAGCTGGTGGGAGACAACATATCAACAAACCGTGCTGTGTGTTGTGCTGAGTGTAAACCTCTTGCGATTATTAGAGTACAGTGCAGTCACTGCTCTGAAGCTCCACCTCAAAATTAATTCCAAATTCCAATTCCAAATTTCCATTCCCTTTTAATCAAATCAAACGCGTCCCTACTCAAAATTGCAATTAGCAATATTCTGTTAAAATACTTTTAGTCAATTAAATTGGCTTCCAATGAAAGCAGCTGAACAATCACAACAATATCAATTCCAATTCCTTTAAAGGAATTGGAAATTGATTTTAAAAAGGCACTGGAATTGAAAAAAAAAAAAAAAAAAACCCACAAGAAATGACCCCACCTGGCATGCATCGTAAATAACGGTCTTTGTCTACACAACTGCAACAAATTCTAAAATAAAGCAATTAAGTTTTTTTGATTGTTATTATTTTAAACTCCACTGTTTTTGGTTTATTTTTACATGCCCATTTCTGATATAAAACCACAATAAAAGAAAAAAAATAGTGCAATCCTCACACTTCACTTGGTGACAAAGAATGAAAGAGAGGCAGTGGGTGGATCGCCAAAAACCCATTAGCATGGGGGAAGTAAGAAAAGCAGTTGTTGATGTTGGGGTGCACTACACAACTTCAAATTTCCATAACGCATGACGAGCAGACCAGCACCAAGCACGGGAGTCAAATCAGGCTTTGGCTGAAACCGGTGTGGAGGAAGTGTGAAATGCAGTGCACTGCTGGTTTAGTGAAGTGAAGATACAGGGAGTGGGGCTGATAGGAGTCTTGATGCAACGCACACCAGCAGCACCATCTTCCAGACAAGATGAGGTAATTAAGGAGGCAGAGAACCCAAAGTGCTGTCAACCCTCGCTGCCCACTCTTTAAAACACATGAATAATGAATTGCCGGGGCTAATGGAACATTAACCCTTGCAGACCCACCAGATCGCTCGACACTCCAGCCTCCCTTCGCTCTGCTTAATCAACAGTTTCAAAACTGTAGTCATCGCCCCGCCCCCTTTTCGTGGTCCCAGCAGAGGGAAATCCCCAAGTGCAATTTGCACCATGAAAGAGAAGCACACCCATCAAACTAGTGGTAATAAATACATCAATAAACAAACAGCTCTGAAATAGAATGCCAGGGTTTTCATACACTTCTGTACCACTCACTGGACTATTATAGTTTAAGGTCTTCAGGAGACAGGTGGTCTATATGCTGATTTAAAATAGGAAATACCAGTAGTTATGGAAATACATCACTAGCAGGTGGTCCTCCTACATGTGGTCCTTAATACAGGTTTGGCAATTTGCTTATGTTGTTTTTTCTAGCATATATATATATATATATATATATAGATATATATATATATATATATATATATATATATATATATATATATATAATGTGGATTAGGCCAGTGGCTAACCATGCTCATTTCGATTCCAGGTTCTTCTTTCAGTAATGGCAGAAACCAATTTTTATAAAACAACTGCTATTTAGTTTAAATCCTGTCAGCGTTTGTAACTCAATCCCTCTGGTCCCTTCGCTTTAATTTAGTTTTTTACGGAATTATAATTACTTGTACGGTGAATGAACCACATGACATTATTACATAAAACGCAACAGACATATCATACTTTTTAAAAATGTAATTAGGTTACTCATCCACAGACTTTTGGTCTTTCTTGCAATTCAATGATGGGAGTCTGTTTAACATCTGGCTGAAGGCGATTGAATACTTTTGAGCTGACTGCCAGTATTTCCCGTTAACTGACCACAGTTTATTACTGAAATTCACTATTAAAATGACTGGATGGGTTAAAGGGCCTATGATGAAGAAACAGAGGTTTGTTTAACATACTGTACTAATGCTGTAGATGCTTTCTATACAGGCGCGGATATAATATCACTGGTTAACTGCCCATTCCAGTAGCTGCAATAGCTCCAGAACGCTACATCAGTTTAACTGCGGTTTCACTATTTTTACTGGACAGACTGTCCTGTACAGTATGTCACCTCCCACTCAGCTTTACTGCAGCAGTGTTTTAAACATCACTAGACTTATCTGACTAGCACAGATGAGCCCATTTCAAGCCAATTCCCATTTGGACTGACTGTTCCCCATGTGTGAAGTTGAGGAGGCCAGAGGAAAAGGAATCTGCAACCTCTTGAATGGAGCTGCTGAGAAGTGACAAACTGTAATTTCCACTGGTCCTGTTCTATCACTGTAATCCCATCCACACCCACCCTCCTAGCAATGTCCATTAAAGTATTAAAGTGAATTACCCTAAACTCCACATACTCCAGCTACAGCGCGTTCTTCTTTTGTTTTTAACTAATACGGCTTCCACTTAAACGTTTTATGACAGCCACCCTGAAATGCCTTTAGGTCAGTAGTCCTGCTGGCTGTATACTGTAGCTAACGGGCCCAGTCGTGTTCCAAAAATAGATATATTTTATAGAAAACGTGAAATTCAATCTCATGCATTGTGCTGGTGAGATCAAGTTCTGGTTGGCAGGCAAGCCAACAACATTTTGTCACTGCGTTAGGGAAAAAAAAAAAGAAAAACATCCACCCCTAGCTCAAGCAATCTCAAGCTGAGACTGAGTAGATGGCTTCTCCATATGGACACGCATCTCGCCTCTGAATGCACTGGCAGGCCTAAGCTCTCATCAGCCTTTTCAGTTTAAAATAAAAAGCCACCCAGAGTTTTGGCATCAAACCTACAACGCAGGAAAAAAAAAAAAAAAAAAAAGAATACAGTATGGAATGAAAAGACGAGAGGAAGGATTTATCTGGCGAAAAGACCCCGTGTGAATGTGGCTTGTCTGGGATCAAGACTCTGACATATTTTGACATGAAGGAACAGTAAAAATGACAGCCACACTTAAACACTTGGGTAGGTTCTATTGTGCACATCACGGGACTTTCATCCTACTGTTTTTTTTTTTTTTTACACTGCTGTTATTGTTTAATATTCTATTGTATTATTACGTGCCGAGACAATGTATATTAATAAAGAGGGTCATCTTCTTTGAAAAGACGTAATTAATAAGAGAGTTGAAGTAAAATATAAAAAGAAGCTGATATAAATGCTAGGATTATTATTAGTAGTAGCATTAGACGTATTTAACATTACAGAGCGAATTGCCTCATTCAGTTTGTGAACAACAAACTGCAGCCTCAAGGAGTGCGTGCAGAAGACAAGTTACACAATTTCACCACATTCTCCATATTCAGGATTATACAAAGCAAATTACCAGAAATCTTGTTGGATTTTGGAAGCAAATTACATAGATTAGTAAAATGCATTGTAATTTTCTGTCACTGCACAACTAACGAGCAACCTGGTTATTCAGCAAAGCTATAAAGGCTGGACAGTGACCTATTCCACGTTGTTCTCTACATCAATTCCAGCAAACTGAGCTTCAGCACTGCTGTTTCTCTTTGGCAGTACACGGGGCACAGATTTGCTGCGATGATTTTGTGAACTGAAAACAAACATTGTAAGACTTTGCACACTCTGCAAATGCAAGGCCCATTTAATGGGCATAAAAATAATAAATGTGAGGCTAATCTTGCACTGGAGCAAAAAGTTTAAAGCATTGCCTCGACTATGGATTAAGTTGTACGCCATATTTCAAGTTTAACTGTATAGCTGGCACAATAGTTAACGCTTTATTTACTAGCACTAATGAATATCCTTATATCGATGCCACTATGCCTTCCATCATACCCACATGGTATCAGATAGCTCTTTACCTCTGCTTTGCTACGATCTCAGTTCAGCGAAAGGGAATACCACCTCTTTGTACGCATCTAAAAAACATTTCAGGACATGTGCACCACACCTGGTTTTAATTGTGTAAGTCTGAACCGCTGTACTGTGTCATTGTTCATATCATGATTGATGGTGTGTGTAACTGCAGGGCTGCGATTCTGCCGTTGCGGCCAACAGGGTGTCCTTGAGAACAAGATAGAGCCCCTCAGAGGGCTCTACACCTGGGTAAACACTGTAATAAACACAGTGCCATTCATTTCAAATGTCACAAATCAGACTGCTTACGTGGAGGGAAATGCAATTGCTGCTGCACTATTGCAGGGTGTGAACGGGAGACTGGAATCCAAAACGACTTCCTAAACTCCTCTCCTCCTCTCAGAGGCCTTCTTCAACAGCTTCAGTCCTGGACTTGCAACTGTACCGAAACATGAACTTTTGTGGTGTGGACATTTGAGACCACCAGTGTTTCTGGGGTAAAAGGCATGAAAGGCAAGAAAATGACTGTAGTTTTTAAGACACCTACAGTGCTGTCGCCTCCTTGAAGATGTAACTGATGAGATTTTACTGCTGAAGCAAGAGCATGCCTATTTGTCTCGCAGTCTTGGCTAATGCGTTACAAATGTTTCCACTTGTCTTACAACACCTCAAAATACTGTTGGGGTCAAGGAAACCTCTATTTCTTCATTCTTTAAGCCCCAACGAAGAGTTAACTGTTGGTTTTTTGTAATGCAGAACTTAATTCTGATTACATGCTTGCTTTAATATCACACCCAGAAATCTGGTTTACAACATTTTATTCAGTTGCAAATAAGGAAGTCATTAATAGTAACTTAAAACATCAGTTAGCTGCAGTTGCAATACCCCAATCTAACAAATTTGTGTCAACATTCCTCTCCACCCTGTGTCTTGGATAAAGCAGTACTGCAGCTACTGTGCTGCTGCCCAAAGAAGGCCCCCTGTTTGAGTGTAAAGTGTTTAATAATATCAAATTAATTTCCATCCCAGTGCCATCTGCTCTGCCACACACCAGCGCACTTATATTTAATAGTAATGTACGTAGCAGCCTTGCCACTGCTGCACAGAAGGACCGTTCACGAGCAGGAAGTTTGTATAACCAGTTCCTCCTTTGTAATTACCAGAGTGCCAGTAATTGTCTCCTTGAACTAGAAGTAGCTCTGATTCGTTAGGTAGAAAAGACCCTTGGAGACCGGCAATTACCGCACGCGATTCAGCATTGGCTGATATCTATGGCTATCCTTCTTCTGTTCTGTCTGTAATAAGTGCCAGTGTGAACACTGGCTGATGTGCTCGGGGTACAGCAGTCCTCAGTCATCTCTGCGTGTAGGTCTGGATGTTAATGCATCCAGGAGTTGGGGAAGGAGTGCTCTAGGGATGAAGCAACAGTTCAAGATGAAAACGTTCAATCTCAATAGCTGGTCTATGGTTCGTGGTCATTATAGAATTAGAAAACCACATTTATTAAATATCAAGATAAATTAAGTGATTATCCTTGTTTTTTCCATTGGTTATTTACCATCGCTCCATATGGTTGTCAGCAAGAATTACTGTATGGCTGGTCCATGGATGACTTGCTGTAGGTCACGGGTCAAATATTGATGGACTACCCATGTGTCATGCTTGGGGCCTCATCTTTAACGTACGTAACATTTCAATATTACATGCTTTTTTTTGTTTACATGCTTTTTTTTTGTTTAAGTGCAAGATTTGTTTTAGATTAATGTACCAATAGGAACTGAAGCATGCACGGAATTCTACAAAACAGACAGTTCCGGTCAGCAAAATGCAGCAGCTTAGAGAAACTTTAACTGTGTGTGTGTGTGTTTCTTGTATTCATTATCAGGGCTGTCAGAAAATATTCATTAGAGTTTTCTGAGAGAAATGTACCATGCATCTTAAAACACATTAAAAAAAAGAAAGGAGATGAAAAGTAGCAAATGAGAAATTTCCTTCGCAACCACATCAAAAACACAGTCCGGAAAGAGATTTCTTTTCAAGGCTGAACTATTTTTTCTCCAGTTTGTCTCTGTCGGAATGGCGTCTTCACCACAAGAAGCCGGTACAACCCCTCTTCAGAGAGCCCTGGCACAAAGCAGGGGCTCATAAAATCAATCATTGTTAGGAACCGCTAAGAGCTTCAAAGCAACTAGCCTTCATACGCTGCTCTATAAACAATGTAACGCACTCTCACTCAAATAAAACACACTCGTACTGTCACATAAAAAGAGCAAAAGCAATTACACAACTAATAACACCCGTGTAAAAAAAAATAAACCTTGCACACAGAGAGACAGACACTCAGACAGGTAAACAAACATAGTCGCCCAGAAACAGACAGACAGATACATACACACACTCAGAAAAGTAGGCAGACAAGTGCATAAGCTACAGCACAAAACATGAATATATACTGCTTTAGAAATAACCTGAACACAATGTATTTTTATTTTTAAAATGGGAATTACACATGAGCATATGCAGCAATGAAATCACACCCACAAAAACACAGCCAGGGATGTTCTTACACCAGTCCAGTAATCAGACGTCATTTGTTTATAAATAAACGCATTTGGCTGGTTCATGTAATTTTAAAAATCCCAAAGCAACTGCAAATCGCCCAATGAAGCAAACACCTGGGTTTAATCATGTACTGAATATTATTCCTTTTTTTTTTAAATGTATTTTTATTTATTTTTTTGAAGACCACAGCAAATTATTTGCAATAATAAAGGGAGATAAAGCATACATTTTGAAATGAAGTTTGCAACTGTTTTCATACTGCCATGGGTTAACAGTTACATTCAAGGAGGGAAACCAGGGAAACACCCTTGAAATAAATGGTGCGTTCCACAATCATCGGCACAAGCCTAAGCAGTTCCATAAAGACTGCACAGGTGGGGAACAACAACTGTAGTGTGTACCATTTATTATAGGGGTGTTTCCTATTGGTGCCCCCTGTAATAAATTAAGATAACACTGAAATGTGTTCCATGCAAGAACATAAAAACAGTAACTTTAACTTACAACATTAAACCTTTCTATATAAAATATATTACGCATAAGCCTGTCAATTAAATTATCACTACATTATTCCATAAATAAGACCATAACTTACCCCCAAGCTTAAAAACTGGATTGTAACTAATTTCACTACAACCTGTGGAGTTCAGTAATTCGTTTTGGAGAAGAACAAAATAAAATAAAATACAGCAACAGGTTATCCAAGGTCATTAATGAGTAATGATCAACCAAGCCTCTATAATAAACAGAGTAGCCCGCAAACGTGCAACAGAGGGGCTATAATTAGAAAGCGCGCAAGAGGGGCTATAATTAGCAAGCGTGCAACAGAGGGGCTATAATTAGCAAGCGTGCAAGAGGGGCTATAATTAGCAAGCGTGCAACAGAGGGGCTATAAATAGCAAGCGTGCAACAGAGGGGCTATAAATAGCAAGCGTGCAACAGAAGGGCAATAATTAGCAAGCGTGCAACAGAGGGGCTATAATTAGAAAGCGTGCAACAAGAAACAGGTACAAAAAAAAAAAAAAACCTTATCGTCAGCAGGAAGTTTGAAAATGAGGGAAATTGAACTAAACTTGGTAAACAAAAGCACACTCTGTAATGCAATAGTTAACCATGCTATAACAATACACACCGCAGTCTGAGATCAAAAGAAACTACATTCAGTGTAACCATGGCAGTTACAGTGACGTGTGATTGCAGTCTACTTATCTGCATTCTGTTGGTTTATGCCAATATACTGGACCTTCAGTGCTGATCTAACTGTTTAATGTAAGGTTCCCAGGCTTGGGTAAGTCTTTGGCGGGGGTCTCCTATATGGGAAGCAGTCTCTGCCATAGTCTAAAAAAACACTGCAAACTGAGCTGCTCTCAAGATAAATCAGAGAGACAGTATCCTGTTATGAAAGTGGAAATTACTATGATTTCAAGGTTACCAAAGGGCCTGGGTTTCTGAGCCTATTTTTGGCAACTGCGAAATGCAAAAGGTTTTAAAAATGAAGCCTGACACATTGGATCTGGGTGGGGAATTTGTCTACCTTTCTATATGGAAGGGTGGGATAAAAAATAATAACGAAAAATTATTTTATATTCTTCCATTACCGTTTAATGCCAAAACTGTTTATTTTGTATTACTGCAGCCCATAAACTATCCCTGCTTCTCTACTGCATAAATACATTGATTACAACATTACAACATCACCAGTCCCTTTTAAAAAAAAAACTGGTGTGGTAGACATGTACAGTACGCTTGAAGATGGATAACATTTTACTCTTTGATTGGCTCAGGAATGACAGCAAGAAACTAATCAGTATAGTTGGTCATGCCCCCAATGCCAGACTTGTCTAGTAAGCAGCACCTTGGACTGGCAAATAAATTAGATAATTAGTTATGATAAATAATCGTTTGTTAAAAGAAGAACCAGAAGTGTGCTATATTCTAAGAAAGAAAAAAAAACAGAAAGCAACCTACAGTACTACAAATCAACACTTCACCAAGGGCTTGCACACTGTTACTGACTGCCCTGGCTGCGGCTGCAATCACTTCTGTGCAGCAGTTTCCAAGGTCAAGGGGTTAAAGAAGGTCTCTTTCCAGTCAGGATTCTGGAGCCACGACCTTCCCAACTTGGATCTCCTGCAAGATAAACACCTTGGAGCTCCAGGACAGTGGATTCAGAAGAAGGTCGCTTCCCTTTCCCTTCTCCAAACAGTAAAAGGCTCATTCAAAAGCGAGCAGCTCAGCGGAAGGAACTCCAACTTAGTTCATTAGTTGTTCTGATTACTGTGGCGCTACAATCAGAGCTGCATTCATGGAAAACCCATTTGAGGTTAACCAAAACCCCAGAAACGTTTTTAAAAGTCCATAGCGATATCAATTATGATGCTGTGCCGTACTGAATGCATGAAAGCTATTGTGGTTGAAAATTCATTCATTCATTCATTCATTCATTCATTCATTTTTGGTTTTAAAGTTTTTTAACTGCTTGGTTTGTAATTCAATAGGAAAGTTGCATTCTGTTTACATTTAGCTGTAGCAGTTGTGTGAATTGGGCTCAAACTGATAAAGCACTAAACATGGACCAGTCTCTCCCAGTCAGCCCCATCCATCTCTGTCCTAAATCAATGTGTCTAATAAACCTATCAGGCGCATTGAAATATTGGACAAACACCTGCTTAATCAATGTATGCAAATGCAGTAAATCTATCCACAGCTATCTAAATATTGATTGTGAGCCTTTATTTATGACTCAGTGCAGCAGAAAGGAAAGACAGAACTTCAAGGATCCAGCAGCATGGGAGCCCCATGCTGGCGTACCAATCCCATCTATTGTATAAGCCAAAGAAACCATTTGCACCACTTTACAAATAAACAACTCCGAATGGCACTTGAATGTGATTTGTATCTCTTGTTTTACAGACAGGCACAATTTTACAAAGATTAAAACTGCTAAGGAAACGGTTTTGAAACAGTGCACCAATTTTCTGAAAAGGAAAACACCTGTTAATGTAGCACACGCTAAATATGACTCATGCAGACGGTTTATTTAAGCTCACAAGTCCACCTTCATGCAGGTGTTTTTCCTTTACATAAAAAAAGAAGCACATTTTACTTCTGAGCAACTGCATAGAAAGATAGTACAGATGGGACTTTAACCACAGTGTCGATCTTATCAAGGGGGTCGCAGGGAAGTGAAGGCAATTCTGCACAGGCATCGCTGCGCCTTCAGCTTTCCCCAGCACTGTTTACAGAGCTGTAGGAAGAAAGAGGTAGGACTGTCTGGCTGCAATTTTTAGTGCTGCTGACATTCTGCCAAAACGAACATTCTTTGTATTAGCCAACATATAATCATACCCTGACCTCCAAGCAATTAGGAGCATTAAGGGCTAATTCTGCAGCCTTTTAAGTGGAAACATAACATTGTCTTACCCGGTCTTGTTTACTTACGCCACAGACATTTGAAACAGCTGACTGCTTCCCCAGGTTTAAAGTGACGAGGCAGCTCAGTTGTTCACGTACTGGGCTGCAACGTGCGTCTGTCTGCAGATGGATTTAGGATCTGGACTCAGACATGCTACATCAGCCTGACACAGCTCAGCGAACAGAATCATGAACCACACTTCACAATGGACAGGGTCTGGAGGTCCCATCCTGTACCAGCACAAGGGTTAGAGAGTTCCAGGAAAACCTCAACAGCAAATTGGATCTGCCTTCTACTAGCTCATCCCTCAGTGCACACATGGCTATGTACAACTGAATGTATTGGAATAACTGCAGCATACTGAACGTGCATTTACCCAGTACACTGCAGCCTGACTAATTCTGTTGAACTACTGCACTTTCGCAGATCATCTGCTGTCTAACTACACCACTGCTGTGATTGCACCTACAGTATTTACTATATGCTAGATTTTTTTAAATGTACGTATTTATTCTTTAACAGTTTTGGGCATTCTCTTTACGGAGATGGTCATGTTTAAGCCAGTAAACAACAGGAGGGATCACCCCAACTTGAAGATTTGAAGTGGATTCCAAATCTATTACTACCAACGTACTGTAGGACAGGATGATTAGTAACAACTTTCCATTTGATAGACACAGATTTATGAACTGTATCAGAAATAACATTACAGCAGACCCTAGTCTGTCTGTCTTTCTATCTACCTAACAATCCAGTGTAAAAAAGGTACCTAATACAGAAGTAAATTGTAAGCTGTGGTCTGCTTCCCCTCCCCAACCCCCTTGATGTCTCTATCCAGCACGTTTCTGCATCGTTTCTCTCTAATAAAATTGCATCTGTCATCTGGGGTACTGCCTGCGAGGTGTAATAAGAGAAAATTAAAAAAGGAAAAAAAGCCTAGCAGCCTAGCTGTCTATGGGGCGGAGAAGACTACTGCTAGCGTTTGAAAATTCCCCCAGCAGTCATTGAAACAGCTTTGTCAGCCAGCATGGCAGCCGAGTAGAATAAATGTTTAACACGGCACTTTGTAGTTGTGCTGTACAGCGCTAGCAGCCACAGTGCCCCGCTCCCTCTTAAAGTCACAGAGCCCTTGTCATTCTTCATCTTCTACAGCAGACTTAAAAAAAAAAAAAAAAAAAAAAAAAAAAAGCTTTATTTAAAAAGCCTGGTTTCCAGAGGCGATTGGGATCTGGGTCAAGTTGAGATACAGTTTCAGGATTACCACAACAAACAATGCAGACTTAAAGAACTGTCCAGCCATTTTATAACTGTAGAACAGTTTCCTGTAAACAGACGGGACACGCAAGCAGAGACACAGCACTGGGCCACTCTTCCAGAGGTGCAACAGCCAACGATGACAACATCAATACATGTTCTTTTGGGCATTCCAGGGACTGGGGACCATACAAGAACAAGCCTCCTGTCCCAAGACAGCTTGAATATGTGTGCTTCAGGATGTTCTATTCTGATGAAGATATATGTCAAGGGGGTGTGACTGGGCATTGGACTGGGTAAAATCAGTTACTTTGAGATCTCTGTATGAGTCACTAAGATACAAACACTGTTGAAACGCTAACAGCACACTCCACTTTCATCACCCCCCCGAAAAACCACCTTCTTTAGTTTGTGTGATAAAAAAAAAAAAAAAAGTTTGTTAGCAATCTTGATTTGCAGTGTTGCAATCTAGGAGCAGCAGAAAAGTGAGGCTTTGCAGCAATTTTTGGCATTGCTCTTTGATATTCAAAAACTGCAGCAGTGGGGAAGTATTTAAATCATCCAAATCCGTGAAACGCAGAATATAAATGTAAAGTGGGAGCACTTGCACTGAGCTCCTGTACCATACCAACAAAGTAAAATACAAACTTTTACAACTGGTAATTCTGCACTGTAATCCCTCCAATTATCAGTTAGCAGAGCGAGACCCACGGCTGAATCTCATTTAATTCAAAACAACTCACTGGCTGTGCACTATTCTACACCATACAACCTGACAGACAGTCCCGCAGATTTCTTGGTAGTCTCAGTACAGACAGACCCTTTTCCCTTTGATCCCTTCGACAGTGCATATAAATCTAGCAGTCCTCCTCCTGCTGCTATGCTTTTGGCTTTATCTGTAATAACACCAAATCATTTTTGCTATACATCTGCTACTTCGAGAGAGGATTAGCTCAAAAGGGATAGGGTCATTTCTTTGCATCAGACAGATTTTATACAATATTAATCCCTAGGAATAGCCATGTTAACATTTCTGATGAATATGCGCGTTTGCATTTCCTTGTTTCTAGGTCTGGTGGTGCAAGCACATTTGTGTGTGTGTGTGTGTGGCCACATATTAGACACTGGACTAAAAAATGAGAAACTCTTGAAGCATGTAGCACACACATTTTCACTTAATCGCAGTTGACATATCAGTAGCAGAGGGGCATACAGTATAAGCTCAATAAATTTAAACTCCCCTGTTGGAGATGCTGAATCAGGAGGACTCAGAAAGAAAGCCGAAACACCTGTGACTAGCTATTCTTACTTTAGGCTCTACTTTAACAATACATCAATAAGCAATACATGTGCAATTAGTTCTGCTCCCTGCTTGCTCTAAGACTGGCAAGCTGAGGTTTACTAGATCAATACCCCTCATCTCAGTGACTATAACAACTCCAGGCTACACAGCTCTGTCATTCAGCTCTGCATCTGCTACTGCAGACTTTTTGACAGTTGTGTCCTTCGAATTAAAAGTCACAAATAAAGAGGAAGCAGTGTAGCCTAGTGGTCAGAGCTGAGGACTGGGAAGTCTGGTCAAATAGTTGCAGCTGGGAGACTGGTTAGAGATCAGGGACTGGGAGGCAGTGTGGTCTAGCGGTTAGAGATGAGGATTTAGGAGGCAGAGTGGCCTAGCAGTTAGCGCTGTGTTAAAAATAAATAAATAAAAAAAATGACATGAAAAAGGAGATTTTCTTTTCAATGACAAAAAAAACAATTAAATTAAATAGAACCCAGACACATGTACAAGCAACAAGTCTCTCTTGAATGGAGACCCAGGCGGCTGGTTGCAGGTCCCTGGAGACCGATTAATATTGAATTCCTGATGCTAATCTTTGTTTTCTTTCTAAAGGGCTGCCGCATCCTTGAGAAGCACACTGCATATTTAATGCCAAACCCTGCATATATTTAGCACTGTGTATTTTCATTGTTCAGCTCTCTGTGTCGCCGCGGCTGCTGCTTGCTGTTTTACTGACAGTCACTGAATGGCAGCCCGTCATTTGCATTTAACTGCATTTGCATTGGCTTATGATACACTCTGTGTGTATGTATGTGCATATACAGTACCAATTTTCTTTTCAAAATTTCCAATGCGGAATAAAACCAAACCAAGTTCCTTTGCCGGTTTGTACATGCTTGCAGCACCTCACCCTTGCTACATTATTATAGCATACACTTGCAACTACTTCACAGACAATGAGAAACAGCATACCTTTTGAAGTAGATGGACTGTACATGCAGTGCAAGGTAATGCATGCTATGCAAGTCTGACAAGCCCTTCGTATCTGGAGACTGCAGAGTGTAAATCAACGAACACCAGCGCCCCACGCCAGTTTATGTACCTCCAGTGGAAAGATTGTAAACACAAGCGCTCCTAAATCTGAACCCACCAGCTGAAGAAGGTTTGAGATACGGAAAGGTCCTGGCAGAAACATTGAAGTGCTCCGACGATGTCTGAAAAGAGACGACAGCTACTGTCCAGGAGGTGAACGTTACTGGCATTATCTATTTATATTTACAATTGCCTTCAATATAACCAGAGGGGTATTCCTACAGTTTCCCAACTTCACAGGAACGCTGAAATACTGTTTCAAAGAAATGTTGGGAATGAACACCACTGCTAAGCGCACTGTATCGAGTCGTTGATTTTTCATTCAATTCCCAGTGTTTTTGCTGTGGCAGCTTTAGCTGATGAACTGAAAATTTTATTCCTGCTACAGCCTACCATTTAAAATCTGATAAACGGATTTGTGTTAATTCAACTCTTATTTCTTTGTACCAGGAGGTGGTGTCGATGTGCAAGCAGCAAAACAAACAAGTTTATTTTAATATCTGGGGTGAGGGCAATCAGGTTAGCTGTCAGCTTTTTTGCTGCTTTAAGTGGGGTAAACAGTGAAAACTTTAACTGACAACTCACTTTCATTTCTTTATTTTCCTTAGCTCCGGTCAGGTATCGTATAATTCAACAAAAATAGAGTTTAAACTTGAAGCAGTAAGATATTAGGAACGTTTTATCATGTGTTTGTTCTGAGTGTAGCGGGAATCCCCATATGATGTAATTTGGTGATTCTTGTGATGCACAGCTTAACACATTCTGCTTCATAAATTCGAAAGAAACTTTTTGTTAACATATTGAATTACATACCACTTTGTTGTTTTCATACACTTAACGAAAATCTTACATTTCGAAATCTAACATGAAATACTGTATTACTATTACAGCTTCCAGCAGACTTCTGCAATGCAGTTTCTTTGACTACATGATGTTAAATAAAAGATCTAAATGATGTTCATATGTTTTTTTTTTTATTTCTATTTCTAATAATTTCTCAATCCTAAAATTCTAGGTGATGCAAAAGCAGTAGACTCCCTGGACCCTTTTTCGCGTGTGTCGGTCAGACTTGTTTTTTTGATAGAATTTAGATTTTTTTAGGTTAAGGTTTAAGCACAGTGGATATGAGCACCTGGGCCCCAAAATTAATATGTTTGAAGTGTCTATTGTATGTTAAAACGAATGGACAAAAGATTAGATCAGATTACATATAAATAAACAGTAAAAATCAGAAACGCCAGCCACAAAACTGTCAGGATGTCAACGATTAAATTCCCTATGTGTTACAGTTCTTTATCCTCCACAGCTGAATTAGGCCAAACGTCAGTATCACTAACTTATGAATCTGCAACATTAGGATGCATCTCTGAATGGTCTTATCATACTCAAGTGGAATTCAACAACAATGAAGAGCTCCCTTGCAGAATTTAGCAGTGTTACATCTTTTGCTATAACCTGCTGTGCTGTTATACAGGGTTAACATTAAAGCGTTTGGTATTTTGGTTTTTTTTTTTTTAGCCAAATCCCCAAATGGTTTCTGATTTAAGAAGCTGGCAAGGAGCCTCTTCTCCTATCAAAGCAGCAAGGTGAAAATGGCTTGCTATTCTTTTACAGCAAGGAAAGAAAACCGAGAAGCCAAGAAGCAAAGCATGTGCTGGAAATGGTAAAAGCCGGACGCACTTTCCTCAGTCTTACTTCTGCTGGAATAGAAAGTAGATTTTTTTTTTTTTTTCCCTCTTCTGGATTACATCAATGACAGAATATAGCTGGCTAATTGTACACAACTGTACATCTCAAAATCGGATCATTGGTTCTACATTAAGAATTTCAGCGAAACCGAAAATGGGATTATTTTCAAGGCTGTCATTACCTTGCCTAATGCCATTCCAGAGATTTATTTAAAAAACAACAGGAGCCAAGTTTCTACCTTACTCTTTTAACTGGAAGTTCCATATTGGATTATCACTTGTACAAAACATAGGTTTGACATATCTGTGACCTTTACCCTGAGGTCAGACATTTCCCACAATCCTAACATGTGAACCAGTTTACCTGGGTGACAACAGTCTCTGCTACTTGCTTAGTTTGAGAGATATAGCTTAAAAGGTGAAGGACAGACTGACAAAAGTGACATTTTTTAAATACTGCCCTGCAAAAGTGAACCTCAAAAAACAGACAGAAGACCTAGAAACTCATGTCTTGCATTATTAGCTAATTAGTTCTTCAGCGATGAATGAACAACTGTGACCAGGGAGAACAAGAGTAGCCTTCATTTCTTCTAATAGTAAGCAAGGTCTGATAATAGAACACAGGAAAAGTAATTTTTTAACTCGTTTAAACTCTGGGGGGGGAATCATTATAGGCTTTTACACAGCAGCATTCAATCTGCACTGTTTTTATCCTAAATGGTAAAACAACAATAAGCAACTCAGAATATTAACATTCTTGTGAGCCTTGGGCATTTCCAGTGAACACTGTGGACTGCAGAATATTGCTTTTACTGTACCTTTTCATGTTAAGATCGTGCATGAAAACAAATCAAAACTGAGCCAGTTAGCAAATAACTACGTGTACTGCAAGTAAAAAAAAAAAAAATTAAAAAGTAGGACTTCGCTGCATCAGGACCTGGATACCATACGCAAATGACTTACAAAAAGTGGACTGACATGTCAGAATAATAAAAGCTGAGAAAACTGTGTGCCTGGAATGCTCAGTGTGGGAATGAATCAGACCTCACTGACTGAGGTTACATAGCCTCTGACGTTTACCCTCCCAGTGGGGCTCTGGATAGCACCTAGACAGCTCACCTGAAAATAGCAAGGTTTGTATCGACGCAGACACTAGGGCAGCGGTGCCATTTGCTTCAATAGGAGATCAAAGGTAACTGGACGTCTGGAAGGATGTGCGCACATCGTCTGGAAGAGTTAGCCCAGTAATGCCCACCACTGCGCCAGCGCAAAAGCACGCTGACCACCGCAGCATTTTATATAGGCCTAGCTGACTCAATGGGCTGCTGCACAGTCTGTCCCAGTCTAATCAGATAGCTGTGAATCCCCCAGTTGATTAATGAACCTAAAAGTATGTGATGATACAAAAAAAAAAACCATAAAAACAATCATTGCAACATTGTTATAAACTAGCACACAGCAGGCAGCCAACAGCAAGAACAGAAAATGTACTAAAAGTCTCAGGGTGTTCCGTTACACTTCAAGCATGGTTGTTGGTATAGGGCCTTGCAAGGTTTCAATGTACAGGGAGGGAGTTCACATATCAAGGCCAGCACTGACAGGACGTTGAAAGGGACTGCCAGTGTAAGTAGTGCCTGAAGCTACGCCGGACCAGGCTTGAATGCTACAGTAGATTGTTGCACGGTCCACATTTAATCGGGTCAAGCTTATCTGAGACTGTGGCAATACCGCACAGGGATTACTAATCATGTCAGGGAGTGTAGTCCCAAACTACTAGTAATTAAACAGGATTATTATATGTGTATTATTAAAGAAACTACAGCAGACTCGGCCAAACTGCCAGATTGTTTAATAGCGCAGACTGAAAGTGCAATACCGGCTGGTCGATCACATTCTATTGCAAGGCAGAAGCAGAATCTTTTTTTTTTTTTTTTGTTGTTTTATGCCGGGATGTAGTACCGATTTACTTTCTGCTTTGCTCCAGTCCAGGGTTTTCACTTTAAAAAGTGCCATTTCATATTACTATGAAAAGCTCACAGAATTTGGCCCTTTGTCTACAACAGGATTATGTTGGGTGTGGGCAGTCAGTTAAAATGTAGATTTAACAATAGACACAGCGTGCCGTGTTGACTGTTCAGTCACTAATTATCCAGGTTTTTTTTTTTTTTTTTTTTTTTAAAGTGACTATTAGAAGTGGAGCTTGCATTGAGGCAAATCTGAAACAGCCAACAGGCCAAGCCAACATTCAAACTCAAATTAAATCACAATAAAAAGAAGAAAAGAAAAAGAACAAAAAGTTGGCGCTTTCATGTTAAGCATAGAAAGTATGTGCATCGTTGCCAAATTTCAAGGGACAGTTTCCAGATCTCTTCATACTGCCCACAGCACCCCTCTTCTAAAATACAGTACACCATGCAATGAATACAAACAGTGAGATGGCAGCTGTACCGACAAATTGTTCAATGAGACCTGGTACTGCTCGTATGCCACACTTCATCAACCTAACCCAGCAGCACATCAAGGGTTTTTTTATTCCAATATGCAAAGTAGGGTGGGGGATGTTGCAGCGTTTGTAAGAAATAGCAGAGTGGGGAACAGATTGCTGCCAAGTCTTTACGTTTTCAGCTGCAGTGTATTGTGTGTGCGTGTATAATATATTTATATATATATATATATATATATATATATATATATATATATATTTATATACAGTAGAAAAATAGTGATAAGGCTATGCTCATTATGAGACTGTGCATTACAAATGTATCCCATACATATCTATGTTAATTTTGATTAGTTGTTTGGGTTTGTGACTCAGATGATGGATTCATAAATTATATGCAATACTGTAAGTGCAAGTGATCAATTCTACTAAGAGATCAGAGTGCATGTGTGCCTATAGTATACAGTGTGGAGACAGGGCTGCTGAAAAACTTACTTAACAATAAATAGTCTGTGTGACATCTGAAAAAAGCTTTTAAAAGCTGTAATTACTCCTACCGTGTTTTGTGTGACTGTTTTCTAACATTTAAATGATCTGACATCCCATACCACCATAGTTCAGGTGGTTCGGTGTCTAGTGTATTCATTCCAGTGTCAGATTTGGTGCTTTGGAGAAAACATATTAACCTAAATCGGTTGGCTGCTCCTGAAGATATAGAGGAGGGGGTGTATGCATTAAAAAAATAATAATAATAAAAAAATATTGAAAAAAAGCAATTATTTCTTACTGTAAGTACTTTCTCCAAAGTTCTTCAGCATTTACATTGATATTATTTTCTTGGCTGAAATCAATGTTTGCTTGTTGTGTGTAATAAACAAACAAACAAACATCTTACCAGAAATAGGACAAGATCTAAAAAGCTACGGAATTTTTTATTTTTTTTTATTTTAAAAGCAATTGTAACAATGAGTAGGTCAAATTCTTTACAGTTCTAAAAACTGACTTCAAGATAAAAAATAAGTCTCAAGCGTAGGCCGGATCAAGATTAGAATATATATATATATATATTATATAATATATATATATATAATATATTATATATATCTATTATAGTATTTATTATATAATGGTGTGTGTGTGTGTTTTATTTATTTTTTGCAAGAACGTGTGGCAAAAGGTATTCAATAAAAACAGTGATTTACAATAATATTAATATCAACAGCTGCTTATATATTGGGCATGTATAACTAAACATCCAGTCTTAGATTTAAGTACTATAACTGTGACCATTCAGTTTTCACGTGGCTGTTGCCGTTGTGACATCCCTGTTGAAAGCTAGTAATTATACAGCAATTTTAAATAAAAACGTGTGCAGACCTGGTAGTTACGGCTGTATTTACTTCTAACAAGCATGCAGCCCCTCACCCCCCCTCTCACTCCCTTGGGTTACAAGAAAGGCTCTGTGTATAAAACGGAACAAGAGTGGCTAGGGGTGCACAATCCCATACATTTAAAGTATACTAACTCGTCAATGTTTTTTTTTTTTTTGCATAGCTTCAGTATACCTTATCTGCATACCAAAGCCACTTGTTAACCCTTATGCACGTACTGCTAACCCATTCTCACCCTGACACATCAACTCAATATAGAAACGGGATTTTCTTGTATTCCAGCCGCCTCTATTAACTCAAATCCACAGCGCATACCGCTGACCCTAATCCCAACACCCCTGCGTGGAAGCTGTCTTTGCAACTAAACACGTACAACGGTGCACAATACCTTTTGTTCCCTAAACCGCGGCAGCTGCAACACAGCAATTTAATTCAATACCTTTTGTTCCCTAAACCGCGGTGCTGCAATTTTATTTAATTCAATAATTAAAACCACAATATATATATATATATATATATATTATATATATATATATATATATATACACACACACACACACACACCTCCACAAACGGCTTTGTTTAAAAACAGAATAAACGTCCTGCCCATATTGGAAGGTAATTCCCCTGAATCCACGCGTGTTTTTCTTGGCGCAAAAAAGTGAGGTTTTATTTTAATTTATTTACATGCGTTAAATTATTGCTCAATTATTCTAAATTAGCGCCAAAAATTGCAGAAATAATTACAATAATACAAACGGTCTGTTCTGGTTTTAAAAAGCGTTTGATTCGCCCCTTTGTTAAATATAATCTCCTTCCAAACACATTGTCGCTTCGCTACAAACGCTGGCACAATGAAGTAGTAAACAGTTCAATAAAAGTTAATACTATTGTCTAAAATTAGCACATAAAATATAGGGGAGGGGGGCTGCAGGAATTGCTAATTTCCAAAATGGCCTTACTGTCTAACTAATTTCCTTTTCCAATAAATTATAGTTTGGCACCGAAGCCTGGGGTTACGCCGTGATATTATTAAAGAAAAACGGCCAAAACCACAAAACATCTCATTTAATTTACAAACAATTTGGAATATCTGACCTGAGTGTGGAGCCATGGGAATTGGAGATGGGTAGTATTTTCCCGGCTGGAAGTGACCGGGGTGCTGCACGGAGCTGTGGCCGGCCGAAGTGATCCGAGACGCGGCACGGTGAACCAGCGCGCCCCGCTCAGACAGGAGGTGAGGCGGAGGAGCGAAATCCCGGCCTTCCATAGCGCTCGAACTGATAAATCCAAACCCGGGGGGCGGAATCGGAGAAGGAAAAACACAACAAAAATATAATCCTTTTTAGAGCTTCGATTTGATCTTCTCTTCAGCAGACCGCTGGCTTTTCCAGCCAAAAAAGTAGCCTCCCATTATTTTCTGCAAGAGACACACAAAAAGACTTAAATGAAAACAGCCGCAGCACTTCCACTAGTAACTCAAACAGTGGTTAGTTATAAAATGCCGAAATCGGAATAAGATGCTTTTAATGAAATGCACGGTTGATTTACACTAGTTTATTTTAAACCGAATATATACTAAATAAAAACATTATTTTGTGGCGCACATCCATTGTATTGTAAAGCGTACAAAACAACACAAAGTTCTCCTTTCTTTCTCTCGTTGTGTGCTTGTGGTAGACTTAACTGCAAGAAAGAAGTCGACATCAGCAACTGGTCTCTAGGAAAAACAACCTCCCAGTTATTTTACGATTCTCGTGTCTTTTGAAAAAAAAAAAAAAAAAAAAACAGCACAAGGAAATCCAGCTCTGATTGTGTTCGTCTCTTCTAGAGAGACAGAGGACGGGGCAAACCTCCAGCGAATTCTCTATCGATTAATGAGAAAATATCATATCTGAACCCCATCTGCAAGCACCTACAGAACACAATCGTGATGTTTCTATTCCCCCTCTTTTGGTTATCTGACCGCTACAAAATATATGAAGCCGGGCCCTTTAAAGGTTAATAGCATTATTCCTCTGATTGATCCATTAATAATATAGGCCTACAGTAAGTGGTTTTAATATTGCATGCCCATTGTGTGTATGCATCTTTACCATATCTATTTAAAAACTACACTATATATCCATATATATATATATATATATGAGTGTTTTTAAAAAGCATGTTGTTTTTTCCATACTTGTTCCCATTCTATGACATATACCGCTTGGATCACCAAACTTGTAGTACAGAGTACTTTTTCACGTTTTAGATTGTGTTATTAAATTGAATGTTGAATGTAGTGTATTTCGTCTGATGTTAATGATGGTCTAGCCGCTAGCGTTTAGTTCTGCTAGCTTGCATGTCACACTGCGGTCTAGCACAGAACACTATGCACACAGGTCTTGCGCTGTAGTCTTTGACCAGTTTTGATTTTGCACAAGGAGGATGGTCTGTACTGTCTTTTACGACCAGTATATTTGACTGCATTTTAAAACTGGCGATATATTCATCATGCGGTACTTTAAAACAAAGTGCATGCATGCAAACTCTTGGTAAACTATATATCTGGCAATATATGCCAGGACCGCTGCTAATTTTGTTTGTAAAGACCACACGTCATACGCCCTTGCCCGGACCGCTGAAAAATTATTGGTGCACGGTTGGCAGTATCATGTAGATAAGTAACGTTTGAGGAACCATTTGATCAAAAAGACCCCCGTTATTATGGTCGATCAGCTCATGAATTTGTAAAAAAAAAAAAAAAAAAAAAAAAAAAAGAAGTGTTTATTTTTTTCCCCCTGTATTGTGTAGTTTCGAAATTAATCATCTGCTTCTTTTTAGAGGAAGGTAGTGGTGAACCCCAGTATTATCACATAATCGCTGATAAGAAAATTTAAAATTATGATTGCAATGTACACAGAAGTAACAAGACTGCCTGGTTGGTGTTTGTGTACGGTGTCAGTACAGTTGAAAAATAAGTTGTGTTGAAAAAAAAAAAAACACAAACATTTTGTTGTACCAACACAACACAAATTGTGTCAGCTCGCATCAGTTTGCATTTGAGTCACAAGACTGTCCGTATAAGCCACTCATTTCTGTTGTATTTGTGTCTCTGTTTGTGCCGAGTTGCACCCATCGGGGGTTGTCTTTAGCATTTTTGTGTGGGGGTGTTATTTTGCTTTTAACTGCTCTTGGAATGCTAATGGAACACGGAGTAAATGTCTGTTTTTCTATTATTTAAATACGAAAAAGCTAGTTATATTCCTTCAGTCATATTAGTTATGTGGACCTGTGTATCAAACGTGGTATCTAAACGCTGATAAAAGTAAATGCATTTCAATGCGATGAACATTTTTAATCAAAACAGTCATTTTGGAAGACAATTGGTATAAACCAATACATTATTCACTGCTGACATGCATGTGCAGTATACATATATAGATAGTAATATGTACACAAATAATACATACATGCATATCAACATACACACGCGTATGCTGTTATATTCGAGATGGATACTTTCTTACTGTCTGATCTAAAATGCACATTTAAATAATTCATTCTGGCGTGATTATTACTCTTATTCAATTAATAGAAGCAGAGCTTTTGTACAATAGTATTTTATATAGGCATGTATTTATAGCAACACAGCGAAATACACTAAAGCATTTTTATGTGTTTTTTCATTAGGAAACACCTGAAATTAAACATTCTGCATATAAATTGCGTGTTTGTGCTTGAATTGTGCCTAAGGTTAGTAACGACCAGTACAAAAGAGCAAACCATTTCTATTTTTTCCAAGAATGCAATATAACAGCAACGTCTTTATTTATATTTTATAAAAATTACAACTACAGTAAACTGTTTTTTCATTTTATAGAAAGCAACTGGAATGGAAAGATTAATATGCGAGCTAAGACGGCTGAGGACCTCGTTTAATGGAGCACAATGTGTGCCTTTTTACGGCAGCTAGACAATGGTAAGAAATTCACAAGAGAAAAAATGCTGCCTTCTAAACATTTGAGACTGTAGGAGAAGACCTTCAGAATATAAAACATTTCATAAAAAAATGAAACTGCAGTTATTTGTGCCCGGCATTCGAAATATTGAATGATAAATGAGTAATGCATTCCGATCTTATTAGACAAAGCAATGGCTGAAATGAACTGTCCTTTATGAAGAAAAAAAATGACCTCTCTGTATTATAAAGTTGTCGAACAAGCCAAAAACACAATGCGATTCGTGGCTTGGTGTGAATTTTAATCTTTAACCAAAGCGAGGTTCATAATGAAGTTTATTTTCCATATCGCGGCACGATGTGTAAAACCGACTGATCACGGCTAAAGCGGCCGGACTAAACCGCGTCAAACCCGGACTGAAAACTGTAAACACACCGCTGTACGTCGGAAACCTTCAGGAACACTTGCTGGAGGCTATTTCCGGCTGAAAATAATAATAATAAAAAAAAACTTAAGGCAAAATCCACTTCACGAGATGAAGAATAGCTAAAGCTATTATTAAACAAACAACTAGTTATATATTTCAACATAAACTGTAGGTAATGATTTTCTTTGTTGTTTTTCAACAGACACAAATAGCGCACTGATTGTTCATCAACTACAGATGTTATTTCAAAAAGTAGGAGGAAAACGTGTAAGTTAACATTTAACAATAATAATTTATGAATAATATTAATAATAATCGCGGCTACTCCTATCATAAAATTACATTTTCGCTCTCCCAGTTAGAAAATCGAACGCGATTAGAAAAAAACGTTGCTATGGCCAGTTCATAAAACACGTTCACATTTTTTGCATTAAATAATAATGATTATTTAATAGACCATATTCATAATACGATTGTTATTATAATTAGCATCACTTATTATTATTAGTCATTCATTTTCAATTCAAAACCCTTCAGTAAATGTGTGCTAATTGTTGAAATGATAAACGATGACTCCTAATTACATTCCACAACGATGATGATTATTATTATTATTATTATTATTATTATTATTATTATTGTTGTAAAACAGATTACACATGCACGATATAAATATAAACGGGTGAATATGGAATTTATATATTTTTAATGTTGATATTTTTTAAGTAAACTGCGACCGCTACGTCAATCAAGTGATCGCATAAACAAAACCTTATGTGTGACTGTATATTTTTCAAATGCAATAGGTGTAGTTTTGAAAATTGTGTTTGCTAACCAGCAATAAAAACGCAACGTTTTTGTAAAGCTTAGAAAATACATTTTAGCAACAGCAACCAAAAATATAACAGGGAACATTATAACTATTTATATGCATAAACTGAAGAAAGATCAAAAGCAACAGCCAGTGGTAATGCAAGCTGAGTGCTGCTCGCGTAGCAAAACTAGTTTATTAACAACGAAAACAAGATTATACTATAGAAAAAGGCAGTAATATAATAATAATGTATGTATTGCACACATCTTAAATACACAATAAATAAATACATTACTTACTGGTAAGTTATTCCTTGCATAACAACAAGTGATTGTTATTATTATTAGTATTTTTTTAAACCAAATATAAAAATCATGTGGAAATGGTTATATCCTATTGGGTTACGTTCATTGTGCAGTTGTCGTTGTTTAGAGAAGCACCAGAGTTACAGCCACTATTGAAACCAAGCACGGTCATACACACAGTGTCTCTCTCTCTCTCTCTCTCTCTCTCTCTCTCTCGCTCTCTTTTTTTTCTCTCCATCCATCCATCCATCTCCCTCTCTCTCTCTACCCTGATCAGCTCGTGCCACTCAACTCTGGGGGGTAAACACGCTCGCCCATTGGACAAATCCCTGCATGCTAATGAGCTCGTGCTTCTTGCCCAGGGGTAAACAGGCCTCCCGATTGGCTGCTGCGCTGCACCAATAGCTGATCAGCTGGAGTAAACTGGACAGAGTGGCGGGCGCCCAATTCAAGCTTTCCCATTGCGCAGCTCAACCTGCGCAGATTTTAAAGGCACTGTATTTGTGAGCCGCTCACGTGGTGCAATGTAATAGGGTGTGCACGGCGCTGCTGTGTTTATCCTGAACTATCGGCCTAAGGAGCTCATAACCCTGAATATTCTTTAGCTTCCACTCATTTAGTCATATCATCAATCATACGTAGAGATAATTTTGTGTAATACGTTGCAATCAGTTTTAAATGTTTTTTTTTTTTTTTTTTTTTTTGTCCTAAGTATTGTATTGGTGTACCCCCTCAGGAGATGCTGTAGTGTCATTTGTAAGGATATCCAGGGGGAAACTAGTAACCAGTGAGAATGTCTATAGCGGCAGAATGCTATACTACCACCGTGCATCTGCAACACACACGCATAACGGCTGCTGAAAACTTCATTCACTATGCAGGTGTACAACAAGGGCATTTCAAATGCAGCGCTTATAAATACACACGTGAATCCAGGCAGGGGAGTGGGGGCACAAACTCTGGTTTAAAAGTAAAACTCGTACAGGCACGGTGTGATCGTGAATATCATAATGCATTCAACCAGTAATGAGATTATATGGAATACACGGTAGTTTGAAGCCTTGCCAATAAAAGCAATTCAGATTAATGCAATCACACCAGCTAAACTTTATTGACTTTTTATATGCATTCTACCTAATGAGATTGTATTTTTATTCATTCATACATGCATTCATTATTTCCACCGAGAGACACTGATCATCCCACACTTGGGAGAGCTGTGCTTCTCTTGTGAGACTGTTGCCTTATTTACAAAGCTTTATGATGGGAGTTATCAATAAAATACTGTTTATGTATTGTATTTGGCTTTAAAATGGCCATGGACATCAACATTTACTTTTATTATTCAGAAAAACATTATTTAATTTAAAAGGAGTTTGAACTTTGTAAATGGGACCCCATTCAATGTGTATTGACAGACTGCGACTTGTGTAAGACATACCGAAATACTTGCAAACACTTTTTAAAAAAAATTTAAAATAGTTAATTACTTCACACCCTTCCCTATTCAATGCTGCATGCCTGTCTGTAACCAACTTTCTCTGGAATAATTGCGCGTGAGGTTGGAAAAGGTGGTAATCTCAACCTGCGCGTACAGCTGCCATTATTGAGCATACCGACGCAGTATTTCTAAACCACGTGTTACCTCATTATCACATCACAATATACACCTTTGTATTCTGTACCGTCAGCATCTCATTTTGTTTTGTCTGTGGAAATATGCATGCTAACTGTTTAATTGCACGCCTGTAAAGTTATAGTGGTTGAAAATAAACTAGCGCGACACGTGTGTACTGCTAGCCACAGCCCCAAGCCGATGTAATTTATTTTAGTATTTATATTTTTAGTAGCAAAATAATGTTTTTTTTTAAATACTTAGATCTTGTCGTTTACATTTGGTTGTTGTCTGCTTGCATTTTTTGTTCTCAACGTGCATTTCAGTTATTCAGTATATATATATATATATATATATATATATGCGCAAACATACATATGGTTATATATATTATGTATTATATTTTTATAAATGCGCTTAAGGTTTGACAGATAATACGTTTCAATGGTGTTTTATACTTTCTATATTTCCTGAGTATACTTTTTGTGTGCGTGTGCTTGTGTGGTACGCAACGAGTTAAAACTCTCAGGGTCCCTTACAGCTGCCTTTGATTGGTTGGGAGGCTGCAAGAACACTGTCAATCACAGAGTGTAAACAAGGCTCTGATTGGCTGCTGGCCAGTCCGCGCAAAACTGCCTGAAAAAGCAATTACTGGCTCTGCGGTTTCAAGGCGACCCCAGGTTGGCTGATGAATGGAGATAAGGAGGCGCTGTTTCAAGGCGTCCCCCCAGACATACCCGATTGGCCCTCGAGCCAAAAGGAGAGTCAAGAGTTACCGAATCGGGAGTTGAATCAAAGGCAATAGGGGAAAAAAAGCGAGACAATTATATGTTGGTTTTAAATATCAAGGGCAGATAACGGGTTAGGACGATGCAATAATGAGGTGTCAGTTAGCTGGGTAAAGAAATAGGGAAAAACGACCTGAAAATAAAATACATGTTAAGCTGGTGCTATTACACGTATCTTAACTGCACTGTAAAAAAACAACAACAAAAAAAACAAACAAAGTTGGGTTTCGTGAATGAAGAAGGAAATGCCCACATGACGTACGAGCGGGGAGAGGTGCATACGTTTCCTCGCATTACAAGATGAATCAATGCTCAATATTTTTTCATTCCAAATTACCTTATCATATTATGGTTGGGAGCAACATCGTATTGCTTAAAATACAATTCGGAAATTCGAATTAAGAAGAGGAAATCAGCTGTCCGATAAAGTACAGAAGTGACAGCTGTGGAGAAGCGGGTGGAATATATAATGTTTCTCGGGAGCAGGACAGAATGGATTTTCAGTACGGTGGAAGGGGCCACTGAGGCACATCCGCTGGCAAAGAGGACAAGGCAAAACACTCCGAGGTATATCGCAGCCGGGGGCCCTTAGCTGCTCCTCGGCGCCGTGTTTGTTGTTCTGGCGCTTTGTTTTTCTTAAATACAGACCCTCCCTGTAATAGTCGGTTCATAGAAATTATTATTATTGAGACAATAATACTCAATACAAACAGTATTGTCCTCACACTAAAGCATTGCTGTTTTGTAACACTTTTTAAAATTATTATTATTATTATTATTATTAACATGAGAACCACCTCGCTCGGATATTCACGAAGTTCTTAAGACTACACATTTTAGTTTAACGTTTATTTAAATAACGGCCTAGCTTAAAAAAGAAATAAATCAAACAAAAATAAAACGTCCTGGAAGTGTTGGATTAAGGCACCTTAATATTTCTAATTTATATCTGCGTGTTAAAGCGACAGTGCCAGTGATGTGAACGGCAACAGTCGTGGGTCCAGTTTCAAATGTCCCGGTCGTGCTCCTGATACAAACCCTTGAAGGTTCGAGGAGGGTTGTCCGCACAGCCTAACCCGATTTGGATAACGCCGGACTAGCCCTGTTATTACTTTACCGCACCACTTTGTAAAAGTGAGTACATTGTGTTTTGCGTTGTTGTTGCTCGATCAAGTTGAAAGTGTTCTTCACAGTACAGCTGTGCATCTCTGTGAAAGGAAAGTGCACTGTTCATAGTTTTTTGTTTTTAATTATTAATTTTTTTATACCGGCCGGTTTTTTCCTAATCTGCATGCTGGCAGGTTGACAGACGAGTTTCCTAGTTTTACAGTGTTGGATGAGATGAGTTGACAAGTGTAAAATGCAAGCCCACGTGTTCATGGAATATGATTTCTAAACTCGAGGCAGTAACCCACCACAAATCATCATCGTCATCATCATCATCATAGTGTAATTGTTGAGTCTCGTGGAGAGTGCAAGACTAATATATACTACAGGCTACAGAAACAATAGCCTGAGTAAACAATAAACAGGCAGTAATTGGCCACAGACAGAAGGGAAATAAATACTAGAAAACCACACAGTCTGATGTTAATCGGGAGTCAATATATATTTTGATTTTTTATATATATATTGTGTGCTATATATATATGTATATATAGCACACAAGTCCTACCAATGTTATCTTATTTTAAATTAAGAATAACACATGGTCGATATGGTAAGTAAATACATACATACATATGGTGAGGATGATGGGTGGGTGTGTGTGTGGGGGGGGGGGGATACATTATACTAAACTGCGTGCCATAACGTCCCAGCACGGAGGAGGGCATGCAAAAGCATTTGCACCTTCAGTTTGATTCTTAAGCAGACCTATTTTGAGGGAAGTGATTCATGCAATGGAGAGGACCTCGCACAGTAGCGGGGACCGCATAAGGGGCTTCATTTTTTAATGTGTTTTCCTTTTAGCCGAAATGTAGATGCCCACCACACACGATCACACTCCTGCACAAACACATTCACACTCAAACTCAAATACACGCAACGCCCCTGTTTCTCTCCCAGTTCCCCTGCCCCAGCAGTTGTCGTGCGGAGGGACAGGGGGATAATTAATGCAGAGTGACTGATTGCTCTTGAAGAAGGGCTGTCCCGCGAAGAGGATTGTCCCTGATCAATAGAGTGTCTCTGATTGACGCTTGCCTTCCATCTTCCACCCACATGCCACTACCGGAACAGGGAACTTGTCTCCAGCGTTGGCTGAGGGGCTGCAAAACCCAATCATTTACCAGGTATCGCTTTATTCATCCAAGGCCGCGCGGGTCCAGCGCTTTGCAGCCTGACGCCTATAGATATATGCATGTACCCTATAGCTCTGTGGCTATTTAGACTATAAAAAAACTAGAGAAGTAACTTGTCGACATTAATTAGACACGTTGAGAATAATTTTAAATAATTATGAGACGTTAGCGTATTTTCTGTTACAATGCATGCTCACAATGCACTCATTTAATATTCACAATATGTCCATTCGAACGAGTGTCCCCCGAGATAAAAAAAACCAACTGTTTTCTACCTTACATTTCAATTAATACATTACACTAGATTAGTGCCAGAAGTAGTCCTCTTTCTTTTTATAATAAATCGAATGGATTTGTAAGAATATTAATAATACTAGTTAAACGTGAGCTATATTTCCTAATTTTACCAACTGTGCCGTTTAGTTAGTCACTGCCCTAGTCTTATTTTATGCATATGTATAGGCCAAGCCAAACAAAACCCCGACTTTGATTTTAAATAGGTTGTTATTATTCTCAGAAAAAACCCTTTCAAATATGTTTTTAAAGCATTTTGAATAAAAACTCTGCAAAGTTAAGAACTATCGATGACGCTTTATCGTAAATGAGAACGGAGAGATTGATATAGATCTAAATGGTCATATGACAGACAAATAGATTAATAAATAAATGTTTTTTTTTGTTTGTTTGTTTATTTGAGGATGGGGATATATGTACTTCGTGAAAATATCCAGACAAGGGAGCATTTCTAATACTGTCCTAAACGTGGGTATGCGTTTTCCGAATGTATATAGGCAAATCTATTTAGTAAAACATTCCCCATGCAGCTGCTGTAGAATCTAGGAGGCAAGAGACTGTCTAAAATGTCCACTCCCCGTGTTAAAAGACAACCGCTGTATTCTTGCAAGATAAAGACGAAGTGCAATTCTATAAGTATGACTGTGTTTACACGCCTGGACCACTGTGGAGAGAGTACGCGACGAGGAGCATGTTTTATAATAATAATAATAATAATAATAATAATAATAATAATAATAATAATAATAATAATAAATAATAATCTACATTTAAAAGGAAAAAAAAGGAAAAAATGATAAAGTAATTTTATGACGTGTTATGAATGTCTCTGGGTAATTGTTAACGTCCTGCTGCACTTATTGCAATTCGCGCGCGTGTGTGTGTGGGTGTGGGTGTGTGTGTGTGTGTGTGTGTGTGTGTGTGTGTGTGTGTGTGTGTGTGTGTGTGTATTGCGTGCAATCTCTCCAAAAGGGTGCGTGATCACGGGGAAAGGCGGAATGTACATTTTTGGATGGCTGTACATTGTGCGTTTGACTAATGCAATTGTGTAGGTACAGCCAGCTACATGTGAGAGATGATCACTTTAAGACAAAACATTTATAAAATACGCACATTCCTAATAATAAAGAACAATAGGAATTTAAAGTTATTATTATTATTATTATTATTATTATTATTATTATTATTATTATTAGCTGTGTTTTTTCTATCAATGCACAATGCTCAGAACTGAACGTCAAATCCAATAGTGCATGTTAATAGCAAAGAATGTATAAGCTAATTCCAGTCACATACATGTATAGAATTAAACACACATCAATCTTCCAGAGAAAAGGTACAGCCGAAATGCAATTTGTAGTTTGCAGCTAAATACAATCGGACGTGTTTACACTGGGCTCTTTAATTCAGTGCCTTTATTGTGCGGGGTTATTGACAGGGGCACACATCTGGGTTCAATTAGAGCCTGTACTGCGCTCTCGTAAATGGCACAAACCATTGGCAGACCTCCTTCATTACGACCCGTTTAATTGAAAAAGCTAAACGTAAAACTAAACTGAGCTCGAAATGTAAGGAACAAACGAGTCGAAACAAGGAAGAGACGCTATTGAAATTTAGCAAGCGTGTGTCCGTTTAGAAACGCGCGTCTCCGAGTCAAGATACACCCATGTATGACATTAAGGTTACAATGCTAAAGACAGTGATGGACCTTTCACCTGTGTCTCGTATACCTCTTCGTGCATGCTTTTTTTTGGTTGTATTTATAAAAAAAAAATGATGTGACGAACGATAAAAATCTCACTAAGAAAGATAGTTCATGGGCATTTTAAATAGAACCATTTAGTCCTGTCGTTCTTTCTGTGGAACCCCTGTTTTCAGCTATATTGAGTAATAAAGGATTCAGTGATATGGATTGTAAGTACAGCCATTTGATCCCAAAGAGCCATGTTTCCATTGGATGAAATAATTCAAAATATGAAGCATCGAATTATGGGACCCCCTAATAGAACCTTCTGTTCTTCAACAACGATTCTTCTTAATAGAACCAAGAGAAGATACATGAAGGTAATATGGGTGCCACGCAGGGTGATAAGATTGGAACCAACGGGAACCCCATTTATATAGAGCGCCATTTCATTAGAGACTGCTATAAAATCATTAAAATAAAGTTTTTTTTAAGCGTTAAGAGAATAATGACGGAGGTCCAATTTAAAGACAGTGATGTACTCTCTTGCATGTGTTGCACAAAACAGATCTGATTAATGTGACTATTAATAATGCAATGTCATAATATCTGAAAACAAATGTGCTTTGTACGATATAGTGCAGATCTATTTCAATAGTTGAGAATGGGGTATTGGAAGCAGTATGAAAGACTTGATAGCACTTACAGAAACATGCAGTAAGATGCTATCTTTTGGAGAAGAACGACTTTTTTTTTTTAATTGCATCGCATAATTATGCAAAGTTAATGCGCTCAAAATACTGCAGTATTATTTCTGCAGGCTAATACTTTTTAAGATGTCAATATATATTTCTTTAACTTCATGTAACTTAATCACTTATTAAATAAGCGCAAGATGTGTGTGTGTGTGTGTGTATGTTTTGTATTTTTCGGAAGGTGTTTTCTCATTGTGGGGGCGGTGGGTGGGTTCGAGGTCTTGGGAATATAAAAATAATGTAACCCATAGAAAGACACAAGGATTAAACAGGGACAAAGAACGACTCGATACATGTACTGGGTTGCACATATAAAAGCACAGAGACATTGAAGACCCTCAACTGGGAGTTTCCTTGGTGTGTGTGTGTGGTGGGGGGGGGGGGGGGGGGGGGGTGGGTGGATGGGAATGAGATGGGGGGGGGGGTTGGACCTTTAGTGTCGTTAAATCTTAAGGGTTTTGCTTTAGGAGCATCATAAACAAAGGCTTGCACGGCAGCTGAATTAAATAATGCTGTCAGCAGTGGGATTCAGGGATTCGAGTGACATTAAATAAAATACAAAATATATTAAAACCAGTTAAGCTTCCACTGTTGTTGTCACAATGGGTTTGTAAATTATTGGCAACATGCAAGCACATAAGTTAATTATCTCTTTGGTGCATGGTAAAATATTAGGAGTTGGGAAAACGCTGTAGTGGTAATCATTTATGATTAGGGCTAAGGAAGGTTCATCTCATTAAAGCCCAATAAAATAAATGTATGAAATGCAGTTTATACGGGATACGTTTTGCTGATGTGTACCTTGCCATTATAAAAAAAAAAAACATTGACCGAAAAAATAAATAAATAATAAAACAACTTATCAGAAACGTGTGTAAGCAGAAGGGGTATAACAGCATTGCATGCTATATGCTGTTAATTATTAATTATTAGGGCAAACAGTAAGGCCATATAGGCTGAAAACACAATCAGTTCAGTATTTGGTACGTTTAATGTGAACAGCTACCATTGTGCAATTTGTTTAAATACACTATGGGAGAGAGGAAGCACATACATCTAATTTATATTGAATTCGCTCTTACAGTGTCTGCTGCATTCTCTGAAATCCTCCTCCAATATTTGTAATAGCAGACTTGCAAGGTCTAGAAAGTTACATTTAACCCCGGGACAGGGGCTTTGAACTCGGCTGGGAATTCTAACGCGCGCCCCTGGTTCTCGGGCAAATCCAAAGAAACAAAACCGTCAAGGTTGTTGCTTGCTTTTTCATCAAACTTTTTAAAACGCACTTCACTTTTATTAAAAAGCCACTTAACCAAACTAGACATTTTTTCTTTACCTTATATACATTTAAAAAAAAAATTAACCTTTTTTTTTTTTTTTTAAATGCGTGTTATAAATGTGTGTTTTATTATTCAAAGGGATGCATCATTCTTATATAATAAAGAAACTAGAACACAATTGACGGCATTTAAATGCTAATACAG